>NW_010201012.1:19153-40882 GCF_000695765.1 Mesitornis unicolor | reverse complement strand
GGAGGGCTTCTCTGCCTTCAAGCAGATCAACGCTTGCCCCCAGCTTGGTGTCATTGTCCAGATCAACACTTGCCCCCAGCTTGGTGTCATTGTTGTGTTGTGTCATTGGACAAAACAAAACTAAGTTCTCTTGCAAATTTTCAGATAGGTAAGCTAGTATATAAGCAGGGACTTACATTGACGCAGAGACTTCAAGCAGTAACAGGAGTACTGTTGAGCTAGTTAAATGCAAATAAGCCTTGCTTAATATTAAGTATGTTTAGAAGACTTGTAGGAAAAAGCATGAAAATACCTGTCGGTGTGCGAGTGGGCTGTTTGTTCTTAACCTGAGTAGTCCGGGGGGAAGCAGAGCTTTGCGAATATTAGGAATAGTTTTATATGGCAAATAAGCCACTTGATTAGCAGCTTAAGTTGTTCCTATTTTTCTTTGTAAATAGCTTACTGAAAGCGGACAGGCAGCAAGTGAGAACGTTTATTGTACCAGAACTGCGCTCGGGTGATGGAGGCCAAGGTGCACGTTGCTGTGTTGGGTTTGCCTGCCTCTCTCACGGCCAACAAACACCTGGAGGTTTATTCCTACATCCCTTTTCTCCCTGCAGTGTCTCTGCTGTTTGGAGGTCACAGGTCTGACAATCCATTTCATTGGTTGATGCTTTTTATTAATGTTTTTAATGATGTGTTAACTTTTTATGGACATACTGAAATACTCATTTGTTCTGTCTGTAGCACTTCTCTATTCAAAAAAAAAAAAAAAATTGAATTAGTGCTAGAGAAGCACACGCACCCCAGGTGAGAGAGGTTCTGTTCTCTTCTAATAACTTGGCTTTTTACCAGATACTGTAATACATTATTTTTTTCTTCAGCAGAAGGCTAAGGGTATAAATTGAATCCAAGTAGATGAATCGCTGCCATCAGTTTAGATGCGCTTTGCCTGCATCCACAGGGCAGCAAGCAGAGCTGAGACAGCGGTTCAATTAAGATTGTGGTATAAATAAATCCACTCTATTGTTATAGAGGCTTTTGATTTTAAAATTCTTCCATAGAATAGAGTGAGCTGACAAGACGGGCTTGAATGGTGCTCTCATCCTGTTTGTACAAAAAGTTATTAGGCTAGGGTAGGTCTGGGGCAGTGGCAGAGCAGCCTCGCTGCTTAGATGACTTCTTTCCCTCGCCTGTTTCATTCAATAAATGCCTGTTTGCTTGCTTTGATCCCCAGCCATAAGCATGTTCCTTTTCTTTGCCTTTTGGAGGCTCATAACTTTGCAGGCTTCACCTCACGAGCTCACTTCTCCTCTAAAAATCAAGCAGTCACGAGTGGTGCAGTCTCCTGCCACTGCTCTGGAGAATTTTGGGTGCATTATAAGGCCACATTGCGAGCTGTTCCATTGAATTATTTTATACTGTCAGACTGCATATCAACAACCCTTTCTCTCCATAGTTTAAAAATAACTTGATGTTATCTCCTTTACAAGGACTTGGAAACTGTTGGCATTTAAATTTGTCTTCCCTTGAAAGCATTGCAGTGCCTTTGACTTCCCAGCTATGCTGAGGGGTAGAAAGCTCTAGTTGTTGTAAAGAGCCCGCTCTCTTCTTGTAATTGGTGTAATGTACCTTAAATACCCCTGTGCTCGGGAGTTTTCAAGCTATCTGTATGTGAAATCGGTGTACACAAGCTTTCTTAGCTGCTGTTCAGAACTTGCTGCCTGGTTCACAAATGCTCTGGTTTCTTGAAAAAAAAAATATGGGATGGGGACAGCAGAGACTGAAATGGAAAAAAAAAAAACCAGCTACTGAGTGGAAGAACCTTAAAAGACACCTCTCAAAGTAGGAGGTTGATTGATTGCTTAATCAAGAGACCTTCAGGAGGGCTGGCTGCTGATCGTAGAAACCTGGAGACTGAGGGCAAATGCTACCCCCAGGCCTTTTGTGGGAGGTGTAGCAAACGAGTCTTGCTGAGGCTGATGCTGCTGAGACGAGGTGGTTGTCTGTGCACATCCGCCCTGCCCTGCCTGCACTGACACGAGCTGCAGGCAGGAGCTCCTAGGAAGCAGGTTGACTTCCCTGCCTGCTGGATGTCTATCAGATTTCTCTCGAGCCCTTCCAGGCTGCGAAGGCAGCGATGACATTAGCTGTTTATGACCTGCTGCCTGCCTTTCGCTCTGATGTATTTCATGTGCAACCTCAGGCTTTTCTCATTTGCAGCTTAACTTTGTTATGAGGTGACTGCTTTTACTTCCAACTTCATTGCTATCTATTACAAACTTGCCCTGCAGTTCAAGAAGGAAGGTGCCTCTGTTCCCACAAGCAACTCTAAGTGGAAGTCACAGCGTGTGTGGTTTTTACGGTACTGATGATCTATGTTTTGACCCTCTGTTGTTACTCAGGGAATTTAGAAGGTTTTTTCCACAAATACTGGTTTGCTCTGCATTAACATTTAAGAGTTCTCCAAGCTGCCCTATACAGGAGCTAAGAAATGCAGCAATGCAACCTAAAGAAATCTATGGGCAGTCGTCCAGTGGTACATCGTTCATACAAGGTACAGCTGAGTGTTAAGCACGTGTCTGCTTGGATGTTTGAGTACAGCCTAATGTAGATGGTGTGATTGAACTGGAAAACCTCTAAAGCATTTGAACGAAGATCCTGGCTGCTGGAAGGGAGATTGTGCTACCCCAAAAAGTCCTGTTTCTGTAAATGGAGATGCGGGTGTGTTTTGAGGGGATTAGAAAATGGTGCCTGAGAGCAAGAACTCCACACTGTTGTGTGTTTGCCAGACCTGACCAAGGTGCTCTGAACAGGGTATTTGTTAACTGCAGGTTGTGGTTATCAGCTCTGCCATACAGGGGTGTTTAGGTGGTAAAATGCCCTGTTAGTAAGCACATGTTGTTTTTACAAGGTTCTCAACTTGTGCTTTTGTTCTTTAGTATTGAGTTTGACCGAGACTGTGACTACTTTGCCATCGCTGGAGTGACGAAGAAGATTAAAGTCTACGAGTATGGTACAGTCATTCAGGATGCAGTGGACATTCACTACCCTGAGAATGAAATGACCTGTAATTCCAAAATCAGGTAGGCGTTGACTTTGCATTTAAACTCAGGGGGCCTTTTCCGTTTGCTTGTTCATGTGCAGTAGCTGTTTTGCTTCCTTTTATCCTTTGTGGGAATGGGAGGGGAAAGGAGGAAAGCAGGAGCCGAAGGAGAGCTTGCTTTGGACTCCAGGTGGGATCAGCTGGCACAAGCCCTGTTACTTGTGTATGCCAGGCTCATCCAAGGTAACAGCATGCCCGTGCATCTGGAGGAGAAAGGGACGTAGTGCAGTGAACTGCCAACAGCGAAAGCTGTTGGATACCAACTCAGTTAAAAAGAGAGCAAAAGCAGAGTAGTGGATATGCCCCAGGTAAAGTCTTAGCTTGTCTCAAAGACACTTACATGCCCAGTTCATTATAATGTCCACCAATCCCTTCATGCCCTATTCATCAGCCAGATCCTTTCCATTCTACTAGTCCTCAGGAAATATGCATCATTTGCACCTTTTACATATGAATGTATGCCTGAAGTACTGCTCTGCTGGGCCTCATAATATCAAGCTCTTGAGAAAAGACCTTGCTTGATTTTTGCTTCTGTGCTGCTATCATAACTGTCAAACTATTTTTTTTTTAGGTGACTTAAATGAAAAATATATAGGCTGCCATGTCAGAACTTCAACTGAAAGAATCTGGTTAACGTGACTTAAAAATTCTGATTCAAAAATTCTGTTAAAGCTCACAAGTAAATAATGTGGGCAATCAAAGCAATTCAGTGTTATAATGCAAGTCTCCAGCATTTCTGTTGAACTCATTTGTTTTTGTTTGGTACTCTACCTTTCAGAAACAGTAAAGCACACACAAAAGCATGAGCAATACATTTACATAACAATCCAGCTGCTAAGTGGTATGCAACAAGATTAATACTGTTTGCAAGCCTGCTCTACAGCGTAGAAGGCGTGCTTAGTTTTGTAGTTGACGCATTGAAGATAGATCAGTTGCTCCTGCTCATTCTCAGGAACTGTGTAGCACTCTTATGAAGGATAAAAAAGTAAACGCAACTGACCCTGGGACTGGCTTTTGAGATGGGTATAAACGGTGTGAGCGGGGTTTGTGTTGATAAGCCATTCAGATTATGGAGCTTGTATTTTGCTGGACTTGGGAAGCGTTCAGCATTTTTGACTGACTCAGAGCTGACACTGTTCAGCTTCATTGTACTGGAGAGAAGAGCAGAGTGATAGGAGAACCATCTAGCAGTCGGTTAATGCCTCTACCTTAATTAGAAGAGGAAAGCAATCTGTGTTTGGTATTTTTGTCTGAGACTACTTCCAAACTTGCTACTCTGAATCTGACAGGGATCTACCCTGGCGCTCCTGCCAGGCGCTAGGTAGGTGGGTGTTTGCTCTTCCTTCTCAGGTGAGGAGAGCCACCTTAGTGCCTTCAGTGTTGTTATTCTTGTCAGCTTTGTGTCCCAGACAAGATGTGGCTTGCATTCAAGATTTCTTCTTTCTTAAATTTCATGCGTATATCCATATACGTATGTATATATACGATGATGTTAAGTATGTTGTCCTCTGATGCTCAGTGCCTCAGCAGATTTCTTTCACTGCCTTGTCCTTATTTCTCCGATTCCTCCAAAGAAATGCATTCTTTTCACAGAATCACAGAACGTTAGGGATTGGAAGGGACCTCAAAAGATCATCCAGTCCAGTCCCCACTGGCACCTCCACGTTATATCAACTTCCCTTCGGCATGTGGGTGCTCTTGGTTTTGACAGAAAGTTAGGTTGTCAGTCAAATGCATCCTTGCTATATCCATTAGCTGTGCTGCCAGTCACTGGTGCTGGGGCTTGCTGGCACAGTGTCGAGCAGCATAATAACTTGCTATTCCGAAGTGGCATAGCTTGAGGGAGAAGTTATATATGAAGGCTGTAATTTCATTATGGAGTATTGCAGTATGCTGAAAATGTGCTTCTATTATAATTAAAAAATCTAAGCGAAAGGAGCCTGCTTTTTGTAAAAAGCTTTGTCGTTAAGCTGTTGATCTTAATTTGGGTGGAGACATAAAGCTGCTTCCAGCAGCTTACTCTACCTGCTAGTGCACTTTCTGGTATTGGGGACGGACGTATTTCTGCTGTGGCACACGGGTGGTACCTCCGTTCCCTGCAGAGACGTGGGGAGTGCGTGTGCGGATGGGATGTGGTGACGCATCTCCTCTGCTGGAGCTGGTGTGTGACACTGGCACAGCTCGTAACGTTCCCTCTGTCCTTGTGTGGTACCAGAGCTGTCTGTCCGCAGGCGCTTTGGCTTTCCAGAGACACGTCATGGGAAGCTCACCCTAAATTGATCCCGGTTAACCTCGCTCAGAGTGATGATGCTGGAACATAAATCGGTAGCGTTTACGCTGGTGACTCAGCTTTCGGAGGAGCAGCAGCTCTGATGGGCTTTTATAAAAGCAGACAGGTGACAGCATTTGCAAGGACTTGTGTCTGGCCAAGAGCGAGTCTGCTGGCCTGGAGCAGCTGTGGGAAGGGAAGCCCTTGCCCGGGACAGGGCTGGCACCAGCCCAGCCCTGCTCTGCTGTGTGCCAGCGGGCGCCTGCTGAAAGGCCGAGCTTTCTGCCAGCGGTAATTGATTGTAGGCTTGTCTGGAGCGGAGCCCTGGTACCAGCTGTAGCTGAGTCTTTCTTCCTCTCTTCCAACCCCCCCCTTTTTTTACGCCCACCTGCTTCTTAAATACATTCTTTTTTCATCATCTGCTGAGCCTTTCTTATCCCTATTTTTAAGAATTGGGAGGAAGTCGGTGTGTTGGGTTTCTGGTAAATGTGCAACGTGTCCCCTGGGAACAGCGGTGCATAAGCTTCCAGGAAAAACACAAGATGACACATAAATCCTCATAAAAATCCCATTTACAGATTCATAGCTTCAGTACAAGAAACAAATCCTGGTATTGTGTAGTGGCTATAAACAGCACCCTGTGAGCTAATTATGACTTGCTGTGTCCCTAGCTGTGGCAGACCATAATCTGTGCCCTCCCACCCACCCCCGCCACAGGAAAGGACGTGAAGAGGATGAACAGCTAGCTGCAAGACACAGCTCTTCTCGGATTTATTTAAGAGGCAGATTTGTTGTTTTGCCATAGCTTGCAGAGGGAGAAAAATAAGGAGAATCTAGCATTCAGGTAAAAGAAATTGGCTTTAGGCCTCGTTAATCTACAATAGGTGGTGGGCAAGTGTGGTTAGGTAAACACGCTTTTGAAATCCATATTTAGTATTCTGCATGCTCGCTACTGTGTGTTTGCAGCATCTGTACTTCAGTGATAGATGTTACCACAAGCCTCCAAAGTCGGCTGCATCTGTTTAGTCAACTGCAGTGAAAGTAAAGCATCGGTAGACGCTTGTTTTTGGGAGGCTGCTAGTATTTTATTGTTTTCATCCTTCGGTGTCAATAAATCAAATGCGTGACTGCTCCATCCTAATAGCAGTTCATGGGCATATTGCTGTCAGTTTTTAAAATGGCAGTCAGTTCTCACTGTGAAGTTTAAATTAAGCAAAAATTTCCCATATGGTGTTTTTTCATCTTAGAGTCTTTGCTATTTGGGGAGGTATGAGGTCTCTTTATGCTGAGAAACCTCACGAGTGGTTGTGTTGGATGCCCGTGTTTCCAGTGCAGAAAATGTTTGACACTAAACAGGTTATAAGAAAATAAACCTTCGACTTTGATTAATTCTTGTTTTCAGAGTAGTGGCTTCACTTTGCAATAAGATGAAGATTTTCTGTTAGAGTATTTGTCTGTTAACCCTAGGAGAGGTTTTCTTTAGATTGATCAGAAAAAAGCTTATTTAAAAAAAACCAAAACAAAACCAACAAACCTTCCCAGTGCCAATGTAATCCTGCATGTCTCTGAAGCGTTTGGTCGGTGGTGGTATTCATGTGGATGTTCCTTGCAGTAACAGATCACTCCTTAAAAACACTTCAGTCCTGTAGCTACTGGGCATCAGTTGACTCGTGGTAATAGACGGAAGCACTTGGCACTGGGAAGCAGGTCAGAGCACAGCGGTCTGTGCCTTATTAAAAGCTTTAACTCTGTTTAACTCTCGCTTGCCAGAGGGGCGGTTGACACCGGGTGGCTTGATCCTGGATTTGAGACTTTTCAGCCATAAAAACACTGGCCTATGAAAGAAACATCGGCCTGACTGATAGTGCTAACTGAGCTGGCCCACTTGTGTCTCCGAATACAATGAAGGATGCACATAAATCTTTATGGGGTCAGGTTTTCTATGTGTCCAAATTGGATGCCGAGGTTAGGAGAGTGTTTCAGAGGTCGGTGATTAGCTTTCAACTAGAGTTTCTCCAGACTAATCTCTTAGGAAGGAAAGCTATCACAACTTATGGCAAGATAAACCTCCGGGCTATAACTATTGCCCCATTTCTGGGTTAAAGAACAAAGTAAAAACTGGAAAAATACAGCTGCTAGTATTTAAACTAAGATGGCCTTGCACAACTCGTTTTAATCCAGTGCTGAGTTCTGCATTATCTCAGCCCCAGGTAGCTATTTTCTGTGTAGCCTCTACAGTTCACGTTCTCCCAGGGTGTGACTGCAGGCCATCTAAGGGTTGTCTACAGAAGGTTAGCTTTACGTACTTGCATGGTTTCGATGCTCAACCCGTTTGAGGACTGTGTAAACAGCATTTTTGGTCTGTCTCACCTCTTGCCCTTTCCTTTCCCCTTCTCCAACTTGTTCCTCCAGGCATTTTTGGGTCCCTTACTCAGTGTCTTACCCATGATAGCATCTCAAGGGAATTTAGAAAGGTAGAGGTCTTTGAAGTTTCAACAAAACTGCCTGCGTTGGGTGTGGGATAAAGATTCCTGAGCATTGCTCTAGTATCTCAACCTTTCTGCAGGGTCCAGTGGAGCCGTGTGGAGTGGAGACATCATGATGTCCCAGCTCCAGGATAGCCTGCTTTCAAGCCTGTATCATCCCAGATGTCAGAGCACAGAACCAAGGGACAGTCAGCCCTTGGTGAAAAGCATCCTTTACCTGGAGAGGGAGCTCCCCTCCACCTGACCCAGCCCTGTACTGTGCTCTACAAAGGTTATTTTTGAGGATTTAAGTTATAAAGAAGCTCAGGTATTGCAATGTCAAGGAGAAAACTCTAGTTTCAGACTTTCTTTAAAGAGAGTTGGGTGGTGATATGGGGAGAATTAAGTTAGAGAGTTGGAACAGGATTGTTTTTGTCTTCTGATGATCCTTTAATTATATTCCTTAAAAATGAAAGATTTATGGTGTGTGTGACTGAGAAGGTGTTAATTGAACTGCTTAGTGCCTGCAAATCCCTAAACATTTTTCACCTGTCAGTTCTGTTTTCCTCTCTGTCTACAAATGCTTTCCAACTGAGCGTTAACTCCTTGTTAACACCATCAGACTGCAGTGGGACAAGGCTTAGCCTGATCTGTGCTGTGCTAAACCTAATGGACATGCTTTTGGACACGGAAAGCCTTCATTTTTCTCCGTCTGTATTGATTGATGTGATAAAATGTTACCTCTGGCTAAAAAGCTGGTATTTCTTACCCTTAGATCCATCACATCTCAAGCAGCACTGTTAAAGGCTGTCCTTTGTATTTTTCTGCCTACTCCTGATTTTCATTGTCTGGAGTGATTTCTGTTTTGACACGATACAGTTACGTGATTAATCTCTTCATACTTCAGTTTGCAAAGCCCAGCTCTCTTCTGCCGGTCAGATGTGGATCTGGTGCTCCCCTAGCACACAGCATCATCCATCCTCTGACCAGCCAGGGTGGCACTAGGCTGCGTTTCTCTGGGCCCTCCGCCTGCTGATGCCGCCTCATGTACTCTCAAAGCCATGGAGATAGAAGACTGCCTTCTCTGAGACTTAGACCAGGGCTGTATTCTTCCTGCTTTTGTGTGATGGCTAAACTTACAGATTATTTTTGCTTCTTAAGCTGCTTGAAGTCCTGACTTGAGTGGAGATAGGATGGCAGGGGGAGCAGGAGTGAACTGATAAACGTGTGGTGCAGTGTTTACCTCCCAGCCATTAGCTGGAGACTGCTCCCAGCCCAGAGCCTGGCTGTGTTGTAGCTCTAGGGCTCCGAACTGCTTTTGCTTCTGTCAGTGACCGACTGCTCTGCCTGGAAACCAGGCTCCAGTTGTCAGACATGGTTATCTCTGGACTGCTGCAACCTTTGCCTTGGTCCTGGTGGGCAGCGCCTGCCAGCTTCGTTTGGTCCTCAGGGAGCCACTTAAGCCTCTCTGAATGAGGCTTCTAGTAAATCATACTGTCAAGGCCTGGTTTTTTGTGAGTACCTAAAGGTAGTAGAGCTAATGAAATGGTGGCTCCTTGATGATACGTTTGTGGATAGCCCTTGTGCCTACAAGGGTTGAGGACACTAACATTTTCTAATTAATGACGTACCGTGGAAGAAGTGAAATCAGGGAAATACAGGTGAGCTGTATCAGCCCAGCCATCCTCTTAGCAGCTGGTGGTTAGAGACAGTGACTTGCATTGGGTAAATAAAACTGAAGTTTCTGAATGCGAAGTTTTAGAGCCAAGGGATGCTGTTACACAGAGGGAGCATGTGGACAGGCTATGGGTAGAGGTGCACACAGGGAGAGGTGTCTGACAGGTTGAAAGCGGTGTCACTGAACGTCCCTCTGTGCTGGCCCTTCTAAAGAAGGCTCCCAGGGATGCACTGGGAAAGGTGTGTCCTGAAGGCTTTCTCCAAGCAGTGGTGCAAGAGGCTTGTGGAAAACTGCTGCTGTTGATGACTGTCTTGCTTCTGCAAATTACAGATCAGCATGTGCAGGCAGAGGAAGTCAGAGCTGGAAGTCTTGTGGATCACTCAGTGAAGTTTCCTGCTGCTGCAAGCACCAGTAGCATCTTACTCCTTCCACACACTTTATTCAAATTTTTCTTAACAAACAGTTGAGTTTCTTATCCCCCATCACTTAGCTGCTCCAGAAATTCAAATAAGCTTGTTGAGTCCATGCAACTAGTGGTGAGCTATGGTTAGTGATTGGTATGCATAGTCCCTCTGTAGTTATAAAACTCACAGCCCAGTAAGTTAAGTTAAATCACACTCGGGAGCAGAGCACCAGTGCTGCTTTAGCAGGAAAGGAAAGGATCCGTTCCCTTTTCTGTGTGTAAATGCTGTATTCCCAAGGAAAACGGACTGCATGTGTGTAGTGGAACCAATGTTTTGCCAAGGTATAATACTCCCAAGTCAGTATCCATGTGTCTGCATCGCATTTCAATGTGTAGCTGCACTGATCAAAGGAGTACTAAAAAGTTTCAGAATCATGGACTTCTAGTTTATACAGTTGGTTCAAACTTGACCCCCAGGGCTCCCATAATCGGGTTAACTGTGCCAGAACGGTTTGACCTGCAGGAATTGGAGCTGTCAGTTCAGCTTCTGCTACATGCATCATGGTTGGTACCAACTGGTGCGCTTTTCTGCCAGATGGTCTAAAAATTGGTGAACAAGTATTACAAATTTTCCTACCTCTGTCACATTCTCTGGGAGTCAGCGCGGAGGCATGGTGCCAGAAGGCTGCAAATGTGACTTGGCAGTGTGGCTGCTGCTGTTTTGTCTGCTTTCAGTGGAACTGGCACTTAGTTTTGCATGGCTACTTGATTCAGTTTAACGTGTAAACCTGTATGGTGTATTTTGTAGTTCTCTATAAGAAACACCTCCTAAGCTGCCCATAGCAAACAAACTGTTGTTTCCTTCCAGATAGGAAGGGGGGTTTTCTGCATTTATGGAAAGCTGGAAGTAGTTTCTCAGAAGTCAAACTTTCATTTGCACGTAGGTACATGTGTAGATCTCTGTGTATGTGCCAGGGGAGAGAAGGGCTAACCATCCATGCAGCTCTGTGTTTGACACACAAAGCTTCTGTTAGGGGAATAGTTACCTTTATGGTGATAATAACAATAGTAGCTATTGGTGAGAGACTAAGAAGTCAAACCTTGAGCCTTCTGTGAGAATTTGTGTGTAATTCAAATAGCAAAACAATCGCAGTGTTAGAGATGAAGACATTTTAAATTATATATATATCCCAAACCCTAGCACTTTATACTGAGGGTGGCAATGTCACTTTAAGCCAATAAAGCTTTTCCTATAGCTTGTGGACGAAGATTCGTTCCATTTCTGGTGGGTTTTGGTTTTGTCCTTTCCTGAGTGTTTTGGTGGGGTGGCTTGATCAAATGCTGCGTGCTTTGGAAAGAGACCGATTGTGTGATGTATTGCAAGAGTGATTTTTCTTTTGTAAGGTATGATTTAATGTAAGACTGACTGGGGCTCTTTATTTTTAAGCTGTATCAGCTGGAGTAGTTACCACAAGAACCTGCTAGCCAGCAGTGACTATGAAGGCACCGTCATCCTTTGGGATGGATTCACAGGACAGAGATCCAAGGTCTACCAGGTAACGTGCAATCAGTGAGCAACACTTCCCCACACCATCTGCCTCTAGTCCAGCAATAGGGCTTTTACATTGCACATAGTGAAATGGATGCTCCTCCTGTTTGGTAAATGTGTCTCATCTGCATGGCCTTATTGAGCTGTACTCCTCTGAGGAAGGCAGCTGTATCCTCTTCTCACAGCCGTGAGGCAGCTGATGTTTTCTTGCCACTGCTTTTGGGTAGGGAATCTGCAAGGGAGAAGCGAGTTTCTGGAAGCTGTCTCACCTTTCTTTAGAAACTTCTGTCCCTTTGTACCTGTTCCACTTCAGTCTTTGTCAAAAGCCTTTTGTAAAACCCTGCAGTGATTACTACAGATACTCGTAAAGTGAAAAGCGAAATGCAGATATAAATGACAAGGCTGGGAGAATGGAGCAGGAGGCAGAACCCTTCCCAGTGCAGTCCTGTGCAGCAGAGCAGCATATGCATGCGGATGGGCTGAGCTAAACAGTGAGACTGGATCCAGGAGAGTTTGCAGTTTGAACGTCGTGTGTTCTATATGAAGGATTCTCAGAGGCCTGCGATCAGAGCAGCAAGGAAGTGCTCCTTCTGGGGAGAGCCTGGAGGTGCTGCAGGCTGTTGTGTAGGCTGCATAGTGCACTGAAACTGCTGGGAGACAATGAGTGGACTGCAAACTCGCCTTCAGGTCTCCCTTCTTGACGGTTCATCATGAGTTTTAATTCCTACTTAAGCTCGTGTTTACTTCTTCATTGTGTTTTGGCTATTTTATAATGCTTGTTTTCACTAAACCTTTGCGTATCTCAGTTAAAAAGAAATTATCCTGGACAAAATACATCTTGTCTGTTTTCCTTACAAATATATTTTGCATTTCTTTATGAGGCTGAATAATGAACCTAGAGAGGACCAGCTGTTGCTTATGTTAAAACAAACTCATTTTGCTTCCTGTCAGATTACTTGAAATTTTTATTTGAATTTGCATAGAGGCATACACACTGGCATCTGCTTCGCATCCATTAGAAATCCTTTAGTGACTTTGTCCTGGCGAGCGTTCACGCCGTAGTCTTGCAAGCCTGTATGAAGGCTTTCAACAAAAGGTGTATCTGAATTTTGGGTTTCATTCAATGCAGTGTTTTGCTTCCACGTGGGGTGTGCCAGCATAGCAAGTAGAGCTGTTGTGTGTTCTGGGGAAAAGCATGCAGCCTTGTAAGAACAGTAGTGGAAAAACACAGGATTAGACACCAAAAGGTATGTTTAATAACTCAGTAGGAAGGTGAGGATTTCTCGGGTTTTCGGAGAGGAGGTGTTTGAAATGGCTTTAAACAGGCTTTTGAACAGCTTGAAATGTACATTTCCTGAAATAATTTTGTTTTGTTTCAAGTAAAAAAAATCCGTTTTCGTTTTTAAAGCTGCCTTTTGCCGTGTTCTGCTTTCACGGCATGGCTAGCACGCTGGAAGCATCGATCTGATTGGGGGAAAGAGAGATTTTTATTTTGCTGAACACAGTAAGCTTTTCTGTCCAGGACTCTCCTGATAATTTACCAGACAGCATGTGTTCTTTCTTTTACTACTTTATCAGATTAAAGCTCGCTACCTTGCAATATTTTTCTTGTTTCTCTAAACAGGAGCATGAGAAAAGGTGCTGGAGTGTTGACTTCAACTTGATGGACCCAAAGCTATTGGCTTCAGGCTCCGATGATGCCAAAGGTATTATTCTCTTTCAGGCTTCGTGCAGAAGGCTCACACTTCGTGTATTCCCTTTGAGGAACAAAAATGTGATATTTCAAGTAGCTGATTCCTCAGCTGCCTTCGATATTGTAGTTGGCATGGTAATGTATAAAGATATTACTGAACTGTCTGGATCTTAGAGCAGGAGAGGCTTTGTTTGGATTAAGATTTCTTGGTGCAGCGTTCACATTTTCAGGTAATACGCTCTCTTGCTAGCATTTTCCAGGGCACTAAACAAAGCAAAATGTGTTTTTAACATTAGTTAAGCTAGTTGAGTTAAAGCCTTGGGGCTTTTCAAAAGAACAGCATGTGTTTATATTTCAAAAATGAGGTTGTCGGGTTGGGGGGGAAGCAGAAGTTAAAAATGCCTGCTGCAGCTTTACCTGTAGCTCTGAATGTTAAAGGTTGTGCACACCAAGCAGCTTCCTGCTTCCACGATGAGGGACTGAGTGGGCGCGCTGGGAGCAACTCGGCTCTCCACGCTCCGGGGTCCACTTGTCAAAGGGCTTTTGGAGACAACCCTTGAGACAAGCCCTTTTTAAACATACTGGTAGAAGAATGTTCCTCTTCTGAGAAGAAATAGGAAGCTTCTAAAGACAAGGATAGCAGTGGGTGATATGTAGTATTCCTCATCCCTAATTACCAAGATTTCATCTGTAATATGTTTACGATATCAAATTAGAGTTGTTAGACAGCAAGAGCTTTAGTCAGTGGGAATCAACTCTCCCAGATGGGCTGGTGCAGCTCTGGACAGAGCTTTTCATGGTTTGCATTGAAATTCTTAATTAATTTTTCATAAACACTAAACTTTGCGAGCTGCTTGCCCCCTCTGAAATGCTTTTAAATTCCGTTTCAAGAGAACGCTGTGTTAGTGTCCCTCAGTTGCATTTGGCAGTCTTAACGTAGCTGGTAATTCCATTTATGAAATCCATCTTTACTGTTTATATTTAAGGTGGATTTTAAATATTTTTTTATACACTTTCACCCTGCTTTTTGGTGGAAGTCGAGAGTGTTTTCTGTGTGTTTTAAATGCAGCAGGAGTGAACATTCACCTTGTAAATTATCAGCCTCTTCATCACGTTGCTCCCCACTCACGCTATGCATTTGAAAAAGCTTATCTGCCAGGTAGACGTGCATTTATTAGCATGTTAACAAGTCGTCCACTTCTGCAAAGCCAGCTGCAGGCAGAGCGCCTGTCTCTAGTTTAACAGTTCACTTCTTCAGTAATAGTTTCTAAAAGCGTAGTGTTTACTTAGAAATTATTGTAATAAAGTCTGCAGATCTACATAACATGCATTTCAATTCACAAAGGTCTTTTGAAGGTGTATTGGGGTTTTAGTGAATAAACCGAGGCTGGAACATTTTATCCTTTTACTTCTGCCATGGGTTGCTTGTGATTTGCATATGTGACAAGCCCATGAGAGAGAAGTGGAGTGCCGTGTGGAAGTGTTGGAAACAAACACAGATTTTTACGAGTCTTCAAGGCACAGAGCAATAGCAGCAGATGTCCAGACTAATGTCATAGTGTCCACCTTCCATTTCAGTGATCCCATTGAAAGGGTTAAACGTGAGGAAAGGGCAGCACCTATGATGAGCTGTCTTAACTCAAACCTGCCTAAGTCAAACTTCTGTCTTTCTGCTTGTGTTCAGGAGTGTTTGGTTGAGCTGTGCCCAGCTTTGAGTGCACGTTACACACATTTGGCCAGGTACAGCATCTGATGGGAAAGCCAAGCTCTATGCACCCTTCCTGTCCTCTCTTACTTCTCTGTGTGTGTGACACCACACTGGGTTTTTTCTCAGTGCTGAGGGAGATTGGTGTGACCGGAGCGATTGCGGCTAATCTCGCTGTGCTTCCCTGGAAAGCAGGCACGTAACATTTTCCTGTCAAGTGATCAGGACAAGCCAGCAAAAATGTGACAGCTCTGCCAGTTCTTCCCGCTTGCCTGTGTATCTGCCTGTCTCTTCTTGGTCTTTTCAGGTTGGGAGCTAACTTCTTAAATGCATGGTATGGAAAATCCTATCAGCAGTGCTTCACAGCTGCCTCTGCCAGGGTTCAGGCACAGCAAAGGGTGTGCTAATGAATGGGGTGCTGTTAGGGATAAAATGATTCTGATATAATTAGAAACAGCATCCTTGGGCCTTGGATCCTGCGTTGTCCTCATTGTTAGGTGAAGATAATCCAGGATGCTTATCTGTGGGAGATCTACTTTAATAGCAGATAATGAGAGCATAAAAGCATTATTATATTTGAAGTAACTACGATGTGTATGAAAACCTCCCTTTTATCTACAGTTGTTGTGCCGTTCCCTTTTAAAGGGGTGAAGGCAGTTGTGTATGTCTGTAAGGACCCAAAGATGTACACCAATTAGATAGCAGTGAGCGAAATTGAAGTGTTTACTTGTGCTACAGGCAGCTTGGGGAAACAGCACAGTCTTAATTTCAGTTCTTTTATGCACATAATAATGGCAGGAGCTGTGATTCTCATGTAAGTAAGAAAGAATGAATTTCTGCTAGTGGAGCAGAAGAGATTATTTGATTTTGTGAAGGCAAAATGATGCTATCAGAGTGCCAGGATAGGGCTGGAGCTAGTGCACTTAGCTAATGACTTAGAGCTGCTTCTCAACCCAGCATCCCTGTCTGTTCTGGATTGGGAGTGGAGCTTAATGGCCATGGTAAAGTTAGCAAGTGAGATAGAGCATAATATTTTGTGGTGCCATGTGGGTAGAATTTAAGTCTCCACTGTGGTAGGGATCTGTTCTGGAGTGATGAAGCATTTTTTTTTCCTCTGCCCTGGGGTTGTTTTTGAAGCTCAAAAGGATACAAGCAGTACTGACAAATTAAATGGAAGAAAGAGTCCTGATTTTATGTGGATGCCCCCTCTCTGGAAGTGTTCAAGGCCAGGCCAGGTTGGATGGGGCTTTGAGCAACCTGGTGTAGTGGGAGGTGTCCCTGCCCATGGCAGGGGGGGTGGACTGGATGAGCTTTAAGGTCCCTTCCAACCCAAACTGCTCTGGTTCTGTAAACTGTGGTCTCCTCACTATTTCCTGTCTCAAAATGGAGAGGTGGAGCACAGCAGGAGCACCTGAGAGCTCCACACCATAGTGAGAGGTTACCTTTCCTTGCCTTATGGTAAGGAGAAGTGTGAGCATCTGTTCCGTTACATATGAGGAGTTCCCCTGCTGCCTTGGTAAGTGAGACCATGGGTGCTGGTCCTACAGCTGTTTAGTGTCTGTGAATTCCGTGGGGCAAAGCAGATTTGCAGTGCTGGCTTCGTAAAAAAGAAGCGTGGCCTTTTAGAGCAGGAATTAACCTGAGAACTGCACATCAGAGTTTGCTCCCCAGCTTTGTTGAGGACTTGCAGAGAATTGTTTGGGGTTTTATTTTCAGTGATACTTGGCTCATTCAGCTTCTGCTGACTTTAACTGGAGGTACAGGTATTTATTATGGCTCTTGAAAATACCAGGTTGCAGTTTCGGTTTGCTCATTTTCGTGGCTAAAAGAAGCTTGATAATTTCCTGGAGATTTGTGGGGTTGCTGGATTCAGTCGGGAATGCCTTGAAAGGTTATGAAGATGTTGGTAGTTAAAATTCCAACCAAAACGTCCAGCTGGCTGTGTCTTAGTGCAAGGAGGAATACCCTGCTGTCACTGCCTGCTGACAAGCACCGCGTCACATCATCCTCCTGACCTGCACAAGGCAGTAGAGCAAAAATTTTGCCTAGCACGACAATTCAGCAGCTTCCTTCTTTCCAAATTGGTGCAAATGAGGAGTTTTCTGGTAGCAGTATCCTATTCCTGGTTTACAGCTTTTTTGGAGTAACAGCAGCCTCTCCATCGCACAGCCAGGTAAGAGTTTCAGGAGTGCCAGGCTGGATCAAATATCCTGACTATAAGTGTACCAACTGTGTGCATCAACACCTTCAGCTATTCCAGCACAGGCTTCTGCCTCTTTTAGTCAGTGTTTAGACGTGGAACTGATGCATACAAAATTAATTTATAAACTTATGTATTTGGTGTAAAGCTTTAAACAAATAAAAAAATGTCTTGAAAAGACCTAAGCATTTTAAACAGAAAAAGCTGTTCTGGAGGCATCTTTGTGCTTGTTTGGTGAGGGGTAGAGATTTGGCCGTGTAGAAATGTCTTTCTCAGCAGCTGCAGAATTAGGAAACATATGCCTGGAGAACATGTATTTTAGAAGTAGTCAATCTCAGATGGTTGCTTGTCTCATCAACACAATTCTAGGTGTTATCAAGACATCTGTACCTTGTATAATTACTGCCTCGACCGCAGCAAATAAAGCCTACCCTTATGAATTATGCTTTATTAACCTGTCAGTTCTTTTTAAAAAATAATGGGCAGTTCTAGGTAAAACTTGACATGTTTCATTACGTGGTGTTATGTGCCGCATACATCCTTTTTTATGGTGCTGCCTGAGATATAATGGGAGCCCAGCGTATCCCACAGCAGTTAGATCAGGGAAATTGCAGGCTCTAATCTGTGTCTGTCAGTTGTAACGAATATTATGATGGCTTTGAGCATGCAGGTTGACTCTTCACCGCGTTAAATGGCTCGGTTTATGACCTGAAAACTTGAATGGAAACAGGAGCCGAGTTGAAACGGAGCCCTCAATTAGCTTCTGCTGCAAAACTGGGACCAGATGGTCACTTGTTTTAGAGGTGGTGTCAAGGAGAAACCTGGCTGCCTTGGATGCAACTTTAAACATTGATACCTGCTTGGAAGGCTTCGAGACAAGCCTGTGTGGTTTTGGTAGTAGGGTTGGGCAGGGCATTGCTCTGAGCTTGGAGATCGTGTCCGCTCCCTGCGTGCCTCACGTTGAAGCGGTGTTGTCTGCCAACAGCGTCCTCTTGTAAGCGTGGTATAAACTTGCTTCCTGTACCATCTCATCCAGGAACTTGGTGTCTTCTGCTGCCTCTGCAGCTTAGACCACACACCTCCCAGTGTCTGTTCGTTAAAGCAAAGTGCTGATGTTTCATTGTTTTGCAGAATTTGCTTTCCTGGCTCTGTTTCCTTCCTTGCCCCCAAGCGTAAGATGATGCAGGAGGTATATCATCTGGTCTCATTCCTGAATGTCTTAAGCTCTGCTTGCAAAGCTGTTGGTTTCATTTAGCAAGGTAGCTAGATGTTTAGAGTGACTGTTATAGCTCTGGTTAAATGAGAATGGATTTATTTTGGAAAGCAAACGACAGGGTGAGTGCTGTTCTCATTGAATTTTATGTAATGGTTATGCAAATCAAGTATGCATCAGTGTTTGTATTCCTGGTGTGTGTGTGTGCTGCATTATAGTGGTTACAGACAGCTGTCAGATACCCACGCAGTGCCACGTCTGCAGTGATTCCTTGGTGTGCTCTGAGCAATCACCTATTTCCTTCACTCTTGAAGCAGTTCTAGGTACGGTCAGAAACAGCGCGGTCTTGTTGCTTCTCATTGCTTGCCATACTGTTGAAAAGCATTCCTCCTTTTCCTTGACCATCTTGAGTAATCCATGCAGAAACTTGCTGCTGCTTCCAAGCTCCTAGGAAAGGCTGACAAAGAGGCAATACAGAGGGGTCCTCGGCGTGTGAGGACACACACCATAAGACTGCTTACTTCATTTATTGACCACAGTACAAGATTCCTGTTCCTTTGCTGACTTGCTTGCTGCACCTCCAAAGTGAGCTTTCTGTAAAAAGACAGCAGAGGGCCCGTTGGCCACAGATCTGAAGAGGCCCAGCTTGGCAGCTCTTGAGGGGATTAAGGCTCCATGTAGCTCCTGCGTGTTCAAAGGTTGGCTTCAGCTTGCTCTCCTTCCTGCCTCAGCGTGCTGATCATGGTACTCAAGTACAGCACAGCGCAACGCCCTCCTCAAGAAAAGGAGGAAGGGAGAAGATTTAAGTCTCATTTAAGTCTGCCTTGTAGGCACGGGTGGGACTTGATGCCAGTGGGCTGTCCCTTCACCTGGACTGAGAGCAAAGTGTTTCATCTGTAGCTTTAAATGGCAAAGTTGTCTGTGTGTGCCTGGCGCTCTTCATCTTTTAGGGTTGAATGGTGCTTAAGTGTTTGTGGAGGGTGGGGAAGGCTGCATTGTGAAAAGCTGCTGGCATTTTCTGTTGGTCATCCTGTGAAGCACTGAAGTGAGTATGTGGGGGAAGAGCTCATTCTGTACCACGAGGTTTAATTGGTGTTCAAACAGTCTCATGGAACAGTGGAGTTCCTTGTACCAAGGAAATAGATCCTCTTTGGAAGCCAGCATACCGATTTCTTTCCTGCCTGTGCCAGTTTTTGAGAATAAAACAAGTTGTTCTCACTCACTGTGCTCAACCATACAATTAAGTCTATTTATTTTGCGCAAAGCAATTCTGCTGTGGAGCATGGAGTTCTTGCATCCCAGCTAAGGGGAACAAAAAAGATGCAAGCCTTCCTCCTCTTGGTTGTGTGGATCAGCACTCCAGTAGCCTTGAATCCTGAGTTTTTAACATGGTTAGTCACCCGCTCTGATGTTCTCAGCCGTGTGAGATGTGGACTTCCAGCATCTCTTGTGTGTATGGAGGTGGGCAGAATATTCACAGCACACACTTAAGAATGTTCTCAACCTTACCAGCCGTCAGCAATAACTGACCCTTTATAATCACTGACATCTTGGCAGGAGAGGCTTTTCACAATCTTATTTATTAAATAACTAGATTTTATGCCTTTCGGAGCACAGAATCACAGAATGTTAGGAGTGGGAAGGGACCTTGAAAGCTCCCCCAGTGCAACCCCTGCCAGAGCAGGATCACCAGAGCAGTCACACAGGAACACGGCCAGGGCTTTGGGTGTCTGCAGAGAAGGAGACTCCACAACCTCTCTGGGCAGCCTGGGCCATGCTCCATAACCCTCACACTGACAAACTTTGTCCTCATCTTCAGCTTGAACCTCCTGTGCTCCAGCTTGGGACCATTGCCCCCTGTCCTGGCATTGGCCATCCCAGAGCAGAGCCTGGCTCCTTCCTCCTGACACTGCCCTTTCCAAATTTATAAACATGAATGAGGTCACCCGTCAGTCTCCTGCTCCAAGCTCAAGAGCCCCAGCTCCCTCAGCCGCTCCTCATAAGGGAGATGAGTGATTTGTTTGGTTGGCTGGTTTTGTTTACGCATTTCTCTTTTTCTGTTTTTCTAGTGAAGCTGTGGTCTACCAACTTGGACAACTCGGTAGCAAGCATCGAAGCCAAGGCTAACGTGTGTTGTGTCAAATTCAGCCCCTCTTCTAGGTATCACCTAGCTTTTGGCTGTGCAGGTAGGTAATAGGGGTTTTGGGCAAAAGAGATGCTGTTTCTCTCTTCCTTTGTTTCTTATTCCCCCCTCCAAAGATATGAAGTTGGCTGCTGTGCTCAGGACTGAGGTGTCTTTGTGGTTAAAATGCCTCCAAGTAAGATTTCCAAGTGTGCAGTCACCCAGAAGACATCATTATGCCCAAGTGTCAGCTTTATCCTGCAGCCTGATTTTTTAATTTGGGTGCCTCTGTCAGAGCTCATGAAAACAAGTCGCCTGGTGTGCTCATTGAGATTGCTGAGACAACAGACAAACCTCTGCTTTGACAGTCTGCTAGCAAAGTTAATGTGTGAGCACAATGACAGTTGTTTTTTCTGATTTATAGCATTGTTCTGTAAATGCTACAAAGCCGTACTGGGAATTTTAACTGGTTTACCTGAGGCGTGCTGCAAAATGGTGGCTGTGTGTGTTTCCCATAGCTGCAACAACAGTCCCTGTGGGTGGGCTTGTGTTTTCCTAGGTTGGGCAGATCATCGCTGTTAACGTTGGGTTTTTAAGCAGTCAGTGGGGAAGGCATGACGAGCCTTTTATTCACTTAGATTGAGTTGTTCATGGTGATAATACAAAGATCTTTGAGCAGAGCAGGTATCACTTTGGGAGGAAACTATCGTGCTATGCACGCTGCAACTGAAACTCAGGTACCTATAAATGTTTAACCAACTCTGCATTTTCTTTCTCCTCGGGGAGTTTTAATGCACTTGTAACTAGGTGTTCTGGCAACACGCGCTATCTCTGGGCTTCAGGAGTTGTTGATCGTTCTTGCAACCACTGTCTTGCCATTTCATTTAGGTGTTCCCATTTCCAGGCCGATTCTACTTAGGTTGTGACTCTTAGGAGGGAAAAATAAATTTGCATTTTGATACACTGGCAAAAATAGATTGAAGTTGGAGTGTAAAATATTGACTTGCTTGACAGGCATCTCACTGTAGTTTAGTGAATTACATGCAAGAATAGAATTGAATTACAATACCTGCTAACGGCACTTGAATGGAAGGGGCTATCTGTGAAATGCTCCAGGGAAAGACGAGATCCAGCTCCAAATGGATCTGCTGCTGATTAACATAGATATGCAAAAACACCATGAAACAGAATTCTTATAAATCAGTAACCGAGATCCTTTTCCCCCCGGAAGCCAGCGCAGGGATAAGGCACAGCCGTATCTGTGAAGGCTTTTGGAGCTGTAGCACGCACAGGATGGAAGCAGACAGGAGTGTCTCTGCCCATGCTTGTGCCTCACAAACTGCAGCG
>NW_010201012.1:0-19122 GCF_000695765.1 Mesitornis unicolor | reverse complement strand
CAGGAAAGAAGCCTTAGTGAGCACTTGCTGTCATACGAAGGTTTCTAATGACTCCACGATGCAGAGAATGCTGAGGGGTACGATAGTCGTTGTACTGGAGAAGATGACATAGGAGGGACAAAAAAAATTAAGTGTTTACATCCACTTTATGCTTGGTAATTGGGTCTTTAAATAAAAATTGAAATGGATATTTAACTGCAATTGCTGGAGCAATTGAACTGATGGGAATGACCTCCCACGAAGGAATTCTAATTGATCTTTCAGCCATAAATACGTGTGGAAAAAATGGCATATGAAATTAAAATAAACATTAGGGTCTTAAAGGATATTATTTCTGAACTCTTAAAAAAAATTCAGAGCAAAGAAATTAGTTGGGGTCTACTGTCATACTCCATGTAGTCAAACAGCCCTGTTTCATATGTTATGATGGAGACAAAGGTTTCTTTCCTACGTCAGTTTTGGCTGGTTGTGTTTACTAATTTCATTTAATCTATGGAAAAAACAGTCTAACTTGTAAATAGCATGATCTGTCATGTGGGCGATAAAATCAATAAAGACAGAGTCCAGGTTGGTTTCTTCAGGTAGTATTAAAAAAAAAACAAAGATGGATTGGGTACATTTGACTCGGTGACTAAAGTAGTGGGTGACTTTAGAAAGCTGCCCTATCTCTGCCTTGGCTTATGCCTGTACTCAGGGGATTCTTTTAGTTTTGAAAAGTAATGTTTTAATTACTTTTTCAGTTACTTATTCAGTGGTTAAAGAGCTGAGATTTTCTGGCACTGCATACCCAACACTGTTTTGTACAGTATTTAGACAGAAGTGCTGCTGTACGTAATCTGTGTTACTTGTTGATGAAGTGAATGCTATATGTGTGAGTGCACACGCGTGTGTATATCTGTGTGCGTATACACAGAATCACAGAATCACAGAAGGTTAGGGATTGGAAGGGACCTCAAAAGCTCATCCAGTCCAATCCCCCTGCCGGAGCAGGAACACCCAGATGAGGTTACACAGGAAGGCGTCCAGGCGGGTTTTGAATGTCTGCAGAGAAGGAGACTCCACAACCTCTCTGGGCAGCCTGGGCCAGGGCTCTGTCACCCTCACTGAGAAGAAGTTTCTTCTCCAATTTGAGTGGAACCTCCTGTGTTCCAGTTTGTGCCCATTACCCCTTGTCCTATCATTGTTTGTCACCGAGAAGAGCCTGGCTCCATCCTCGTGACACTCACCCTTTAAATATTTATAAACATGAATGAGGTCTCCCCTCAGTCTCCTCTTCTGCAAACTAAAGAGCCCCAGCTCCCTCAGCCGCTCCTCAGAAGGGAGATGCTCCACTCCCTCCATCATCTTTGTAGCCCTACGCTGGACTCTCTTACAGCTTCAGACTTCATGAGATGGGCAGTTGATGAAATGGTTGTATGTGGGAAAAGTATTGGTACTTAATGTTTGAGAGATAAAAGGGGGAAGTAAATTTATTTCATATACTGTAACTACATTACTAAAAATGCGTGGCTGAGATTGCTCCCTTTCTCTGTGCAGAGTAGCTTGCAAGCTGGTGTACCTTGCTTTAGCAATGCAGTTTGGACGGCAAGTTTTTTGAATTTTTTCAGTGTTAGTATTTTGAAAGGTGATATGCTTTTTTTTCCCCAGTTTTCATCTCCTGTTTCTATTTTCTCTGGAAGGTTTGTTTTAACCATCCACACAGCCGAAACCTCTTTTCATGAGGTCTTGTTCTTACACCTCTCACTTAATGAAACGTTTTCCTCTGCCCTTGACAAATGCAACTTGCCCACTTGCATCCACCTCTTCAGAATGCCTCTCTGAAGTGGGTTTTCATCATAAGATGCTTCAACTAGATCAGCATTGCTTTGACTCTGTGCTGGTTGCCTTCTCCACAGAAAGAGGGTGACTGTTTTACGGTCCTTTCTACCCTGTCTCCAGTTTATGTATCCCTTCTCATCTGTTAGTAAAATCTTGACTGTTGATTCACCTTTGCCAGTGATGTGCATGGGTAAAAATGTTGAGAGAGGTACCTCTGTGCTGTTTCTCTGTTTTCAGAAGAATGCCCATTTACCAACAAATAGGAAGGATGATGCTTAAGTCCTGTGGCAGTTATCAACACGTGTGGTGTGAATGGAGTGAGCTGATGCAGCAGCTTGTTGAAAAGTGGTCTCGCTGCCCTTCCATGCCCTGTGTGCCTCTGTCTGCTGAGGACCTCGGGTCCTCAAACCAGGAGCTCTTTGGGGTAGGGGTCACTTCTGTGTGTCCTGTGCTGAGGGTGAGCGGAAGGAGAACATAAAGTGACTGCCTTGAATGATGCCTCTTGAAAAGGACGTGATGGAGGTTGGAATGGGGATTTATGTGGGTTTCTTGGTCAAACCCTCTGTGTTTCATTATACCCCTTGGTAAACACGAGTAGTGATAATGGAAGGAGTTGCTGCAATATTGTTATTTAGATGTAGCGATGGTCAAAAATACTGTTGGACTGTGTGTCTCCAGATGGAGAACTCTCCTTCAGTATGGACTGCTGGGTTGGCTTCTGACAGATGTCATAGAAAACCATGCTTCAGTTGCCACTACAGAAGCAAATCCCAGGATTACCATCTAATATGGATGATATATATGTTTCTTTTCTGGGCTCTTCACTCTGAAAGCTTTTAGATGACCAGAAGATCATTTTGGTAGCTTAAAACTGAACAAATGAGCGATAAACTGGAAATAAAGCCTGTACAAGAGAGAAATGGGTGTTTGGTTTGGGAAATAATTCTCTTAAAATCACAGGCACTTCAGGTGGGAGGTAAGCCGGTGCGTCTGGCTGCAGCCTGATAAAATCTGCTTCAGGGGAGAGGGCACATAAAGAAGAAAAGATCCCTTTTGTCTCTTGCTTTAATAAAATATTCTATTTGCATGCTTACTGAGTTGAAACATTGGGCAGTATAAACTGTAATCACCACCAAATACAAAATCAAGTAATTTTGTGGTCTTTTCCTCTTTTTAAAAACAGATAGGGCTTTATCCTGAAATTAGCTATATAAATCATGACTGAAGCTATTATTGTTCTGCCTCAGCAGTGGCACTGATGCCCTTAACCCATATATTTTCTAGCAGTACCATTTCCCTACTTTGAAAAAGAAAAGCTGGAAATGCATGCAGTTTGCAGCTTGGATGTCCAAGTTGTGCTGTCAGGCTCAGATCAGACTGTCTGCTAACTCCAGTGAGCCGAGCAGAGCTACTGCTGGTAGCGATGCTTTATTCCCCACATGCTGTAATAGTGTCAGTAGCTACCACTGACCTTTTCTTTCCCATATATTATGCAGAGATCATGTCATCAAAACTTCAGGTTCCCGAGTTCTTATACTAGACGCATCATCTTCTCACATGCTATGACTTTTCCCTGTAGCACCCACAAATCTAGCGGGTTCGCCTGCAAGATGAGGGGTTCCTCAGGGCTGCGGAGATGCAGGACAAGAGTCCTCCTGCTCTCCAGGAGCTCTGCAAATAAGCGAAAGCAGTGAACAAAGGAAAGCAACAGAACAGCTACAACGTGATCAGAGGTGAAGGTTTTGCTGGGTTAGTTTTAACCATGATCAGGTCTCCAATCTGCTGCACTGCACTGTCACAAACTCTTGATGTGGGTTCAGGTGAAGTGACAAGAGCAGGGAAAACGGGGCAGTGCTGATTTATGTTGGTTTTACTACTTACTGCCTCGGAGTTTGAGACTACCTGCACTGGGGATAGCGTGCTCCCTCCTGAACAATCCCAGTCTTTCTTTTCCATCTCTTGAACTGGATCAGTTCATGCCCTGATCATACAGCACCAGTGTAGGCCCCAGACAGGCTTTTGGCAGCCCAAATTGAGATAGGTGAGGTAAATCCTCACTGAACAGGAGGTTTCTCCCCTTTCTTCCTGCTCTGTCTCCTACTTCATTCCCTACCCCGCTTACGCGGTGACGCTGACCAAGAGCGCTTCCCTAGAAAGTGCTTTTCTTTCAGAGGTGGTTTTGCCCTTACCCAGCAGGTTTTACATGGTTTGTAAAGATCTTCCCTGTGCACCATCTGCAGCGTTACAGAATGGCATTGTACCATGGCTTTAAAAGCTGCCACCTTTCGTTGTTCAATGGCCACAAAACTAAGGAGCTGATCCACAGCATCTAACATGCTGAAGGATTCCTGTTGTTTTTCATTGACGAATATTTACCCACCCTTTAAGGTCTCTGCATCGTCCTGATGCACTTGCAGTTCAAGGTCACGTGTGGCTTCTTTATCAGCGTCATTCAGTTTTGCTGATGTACGTGGTGCCCAAGCAGGACGGCTTTGGAGACCATCCTCGTCCAGTGAAATACTGACTTCTCTTCTGCGGTGACTGGAGCAGAGATTTCTCTTTCCCAGGGCTCTGTGTAGAGCTCGCCTTTCATGCTGCCTTGGATCGGGGTGACTTGCCTGCCTTGTCACTCAACTCGGAAGGATTATGTGATATTAATGGCCAAGAAGGCAGTGTACCTTTTTGGAAGAGAATTAATGTTTTTCAGCTGAAAGCAAGGTCTTACCTTAATAGATTCTCAGGGGTAAGTACTCAGCTCTGTTGAAAACCTGCAGAGACTCAGAAGGAATCTATTTGTGTGAATATATGACATGTTTAGGGTGGAGTTTGGCAGCTTCTTTGGGCTTAAGCTACAAGATTACCTTTGGCGTATGAATTGAGCGCAGTATTCAAAGGCACAGACAAAGGTTAAGCATTTCTTTCAATCCTCTGGAAACGTTCACAGCAGTGCTCAAAATTCAGCCTTTATGAAATCAGGATGGCGGGCAGCAGTCCAGGGCTTGTGGTTGACTTCACCCGCAAAGCGTCTTGTCCTTTTTTGTAGGTATTCAATAATCCTCATTTGGTCCATGATCTCTGTTTTGGAAGCACACACTTGTTACCTTATAATTTAAACTTATTCCACAATTAATTGCAAAGGTTTCATTTGTTGTAGCCTTTGAGAGCATTGTACAGCACCTCAATCCATTGAGGGTGGTTTGGAGAAATCTGTACTTCTGGCCAGTGATCGTATTTCTGTCCTGACAGTGCTTATGGTGGGGGGAGCACTGAGACTAGTGGGATTGTTTAGGTTAGAAAAGCATCTTGAAGGTTTGACTGAAAAGTTATCGCTCTTCTTGGATGCTGGGTTGTAACTGAACGTAACCTGCTGCTGTCCTGGTGAAGAGTCTTTCTGACGCTGGTAGGTAGATCACGTTCTGCTTCTGCTCAGGACTGACAAGCAGCAGAGCTGCAGCTATGCCATGTTATTTAAGCCTATAATGTTTGCAGTTAAGCTGACTTGCCTGTACCTGCACATCGGAGATGTTACCAGATCAGCTGGGCACTGCAGACTCTGGTGTCCTGCCTGGCTGCAGCTGCTCCCTAGGAAATCACGAAGGGATGTGGAACCACTCGTAGGTGTGCAGCACACGTTGTGCATGCAAATTTCACAAAAGCTTCAGAGCTTGAAAGCTTGTGTAACTCTTTTACTTGCGTGGATAAAGTAGTCTCTGACTTGTGTTGGATAAAGCATTTGCAGTGAGAAGTGAGCAACAATACAAAGACCTCCTGGGAGTCTGGAAACTTTATCCCAGAGGTCATCACAATTCAGTAACAAGTGAATGAAACAAACGAACTTGAAAAGCTCCATTTGATTCTCTGGAGAAAAGGATAAATCTGTCATTAGCAGAAATGAGTGTGCTAATTGTTTGCTTAAATATTCTTTTCCCGAACGCTTTGTCTTCCAACTGGTGTAGAAGTCATTTAGTCAGTGTTACAGAATTCAAATTAAAATTGAAATGAGCCTTGAAATTCAGGAACAGAATAGGCAACTCCAGGATTCACCTTTTCCTCAGAATGCCAAATTGCTCTTGCTGTATCCCTTAGGGTTTAATCCTTTCCAACCTCGGCAGTTTCCAAAGCTGCAGTTTTTCTGGTAGCTCCCTTAGAGGAATTGCTCACTGGAATGACATCATCTCTAATGGCTTCCTGTGTTTATCTCCTGTTCAAACTGCTGCATGGATTAACCCTTCCAGCCTTTTATTCGGGTACTGTGCACATTTAAACTCCTGTAACATACACTACTTTTTCTGTACAAACTGATGAAGATTACAGATTCTTCCTAGGCAATCTGACAACATGCAAGTGCAGGGTGGGCGCTCATCTCAGAGGCTTGGTTCAATAGTATCTGAGCATCCAAGCATTGCAGGTGTTCTTAAAAGGGGATTTTTTGAGCACTTGGGCTGGGTCAAGAGGAATTCGTCCGAAGATGCCCTCTTAGCCATTTGAGTGTCAAGAAGGTAACAAAAGAGACTGTAGATGTGTGTGCACATCTCGTTCCCCTTCACATCGCTTGCTTCATTACCTCTTTTGTACATTGCATACTTGTGTATCATTGTGTGTTTTCCCATGCTTGTTTCCTGGCCTGCATGGTCCCACCGTACTTCTGGGGGCTTGGTTTAAGCATTCTTTTACTAATCTTGAATATTAGCAGTTGTGACGCTGTATTTCGTATCACTCATCTCTTCCAGTGGAGTTTGCTCTGAAGACAGTTTAGATGATGAATCGGATCACCACGTCTAAAACCTAGTAAAAGAATGCTTATATCTCCTCAGGCTGGTGAAGCAAAATGTAATTCTGGACCAAAATCAGGTCTGACTGATAATTTAGCGAACTCTGCTCCTCAGCTGTGTATTGTAATGCATATGGCAGCAGCCTGCACTTTCCCCAGAGCGAACTTGACTGCTCTGAAGCCTGTTTGGTTCTTTTCCTGTGATGCCTGCTGATAAGACAAACCCTAAAGCTGTTTCTTTGTAGATGTACTCCTAAAATCTTAGGGAGAATGGTCTTTTTTTAGATATAGCTGCCTTTCTTAATGTCTTAAGACCTTACCTACGTGACCTTGACCTCTTGGAGTCTGTGGTCACCAGGAGCCTGACTGTGCTCCTCTTTCCTTCCATCACAGCTCCATGACTTGCACAACTGTGAGCCTTTTAAGAACCAGAGCTGACACGGGCTTGCAGTAAGAACAAATGCTGCGTGCAGTGAGTGTGAGTCAGGAGAGATCGGTTCGGCAAGTGACGTGCTTTTGGCTATGTATCCAACAGTCATTGTACAAATAAGAGTGCTGGTGTTCATGTGAGACCTTTCAGCTCTTCAGAGATGCAGTCTGTTCAGACACCATGGGTTGAAGCACCTTTTACAGTAAAAAGGACTGTTCTTATGTTCTAGGTGTCTTAAAACTAATGTTGGACATTGGCCTACATGCACTGGTGCATATAGAGTTGATGTTACACAGTCAAGGAGAACAGTTGGATTACAAGTCTGAACAGTACATAATGGGTTCTTTTCCTTCAAACAGAAAGAATGAATTCTTCCAAAAACTGCAGGTCGTTACTGCTATTGTCTTCATCGCTTTTGTAACGTTAGTAAATCTTCCTTATGTGCACGGAATATTTTGTTTCTCCCAACAGTCTGATAGAAGGCAATCTGTGAATTGCACACAAACCTGCTATCCCATATTCCTGTGAGAAGTCTCTGTGGCTCTTTAAAACCGTAAAGGTCACAGTTTCAAAGGAGTTGTAGAGAAATCTGTTTTGCTTCCCCCTCCCACCAGAGCCCTTCTCTCAACTGATTAAGATCTCCAATGTTTTATGTCTCCTGCTTCTCTCCTTAATATGAGACGGGTTATTTAGGGTGGAGGTTTTATGGGCTGCTGTGTCAAAAGCTTTAGACAAGTCAGTAAAAAATGTCCCCAGTGTGTAAAGGCCATTATCCGTAACCCAGCAAATGTCATCTGTAACTTCAAGCCACGGGGAATCTGTCGGATACGAAGGTTAAAAACCCAGTTGGCGGTTCCCATCAAGGCTGCTGTTCCCTTCATCTGTTCAGCAGAGGGAGATGTAGATCTTTAGTGAAATGCTAGTGTTGCTATACATTAAAAAAAAAACCAGTCTGTTTGGTGTTAGTAAGAGATGAAAATCGCTGGCTGAAGCAGTGTATGGTATTCCCTGCAGAGCTCTTCAAAATATTTCAAGTGCTAACCTGAAACCCACTGCTGTTGCATCCCTGAGCCTGTCCTTGGTAGAAGTAAAGCTAGAAGGTGCTTATTGTGCTTTTGGCTTTGCCAGAGATTAAACTGAAGCTACCAGACCTATTTAATCTAACCTCAGCTGGTTCAGCTTGGTTTTCGTGGAGCGGGCTGTTGTCATCCAGTCTGCTGAGCAGAACACTGATAGGCATTTTCCTTCTTCTCAAAGCTGTGCTCTTCCTTCATTTAAGTGAAAACCTGGGCTGGATTTGTGTTGGATTCCCTACATATGATTTTTGGAGGCTAGATTTGTGTAAGATTCCCTAAGTACTATTTTTAGAGGCTAGATTTGTGTTAGATTCCCTAGATGCGATTTCTGGGGGCAGTGCTCCATCTGTATTGCAGCGTGGGGAAATGAGATCGTTTGTCATCCCTAAATACCGATGTGCCTTCCTCTGCTTTAGAAAATTCCTTTTCGTCTCCTTGCTAACATCTGTAGCTTCCTCACTCAAAAGGTATTTTGAGGGTTTCTTTCCAGATTTTGCCACCAGCAAAATAAATTGTACAGACCTTGCTTAATCTTGTCTTCAGAGCGTGCTTGAAGGGAACAGCACGTGGAGGAGGGTTTGACCTCCAGGGAAAATATCTATTGAATGCATTTCCAAAGCTCAGTCCCTCTTTGGGTGGCCGTTGAGTTCTTGACACTTAGGAAGACGGTGTGCGCGGGAGCATCCTGGGAGCCTGCTGCAGTGGTGTTTGAGACCGCTCGTCTGGACAGAGCTCTGATAGCAAACGTGAATGAAGCACTGCATCCCAAACCGCCCTGGGGACGCACATGACAGACACAAGAAGGGCATTGTTCCACTTTGCTGCTGTGGGCCGGAGTGTTGCTTCTGGAGGAGATTGCTGCGATCCGCCCAGGGCAACAGAAAACGATTATTCGGAGAAAAACTCTTCCTTTACTGCAAAGGGAACTCCAGGTAAAAAGAGGAGGAAAAAGCAAATGCATCAGATAGCTAATTTTGTCTTACCTCTAGAAATAAAGCACTTGCAATTTCTGCTGGAACAGAGAATTGTGAATGCAAAGCCATATCCAGCAAACATTTTAATGTGCTTGCAATGATGGCTATTGGGACACAATTATCCTTTTTTATTGAGTGGGGTTTGGTTTGGTTTTTCTGTGGTTTTGGTTCGGTTTTTTTTAAAGGAAGGTATAGACAGGAACAACTAAAAAAATACCTGTTAGCTCTGCCTGTGCTGCAGCATTCTTCAGGGAGATGTTGGGGTGAAATGGATTTATTTCTGCTCTCCTCCTCGTGTGATTTATCATGCTGCAAGTGGAAAACAGCACGCTGCGTTCTTCAGCAAAGTGCTCCAGATAGTTTTGTCTGTCAAAGGTTCTTTGCTTCAGGCTGTATCAAGCCCATTATTAATCCCCTTCCTTACAGTAAGGGAAATAGTTTGTAAAGAGAGTACTGATGTCAGCTCACTGCTGTAGAGATCTGATTTCTTCTTCAGAGAATTCTTGTCTTAATTTTTGGTGTAGGGCTTTGTTCGCTTCAATTCAGGTCCACTTTGTTTTCTGTCCCTAATGTGTTGTCACCTTTTCTTTTCCCAGAGCATCTATTTCCTTTATATGGTGGAAACTATCACGCTGGCTTCTCTCCCTGAAATGGCTTGTGATAGGCCCAAGTCTGTGCTGACCATATCCCATCCTGGTACTACTCTGTCAAGTGAAATAAATCTCTTCACAGTGTGGTGTTGGCTGGAAGGCTTCCTCACCGTTCTTTGTCGAATGCCCAAATGCCACCCTGCATTTCTGTTATAATAAAGGCCTTTCTTTTTTTTACTTCTCTCCATACACCATCTTCTGCCCTGGAAGAGACTTGTGATTAAAAATAGTTGAGTTTTTTCTTTCCCAGAGCATCTATTTCCTTTATATGGTGGAAACTATCACGCTGGCTTCTCTCCCTGAAATGGCTTGTGATAGGCCCAAGTCTGTGCTGACCATATCCCATCCTGGTACTACTCTGTCAAGTGAAATAAATCTCTTCACAGTGTGGTGTTGGCTGGAAGGCTTCCTCACCGTTCTTTGTCGAATGCCCAAATGCCACCCTGCATTTCTGTTGTTATAATAAAGGCCTTTTTGTTTTTTCCTTCTCTCCATAAACCATCTTCTGCCCTGGAAGAGACTTGTTATTAAAAATAGTTGGGTTTTTTCTGTGGTCCCTGCATGAAGGTTCACCCGTCTCGTTTGAGTTGAATTACTCCCAAAGATGGAGTGTTGAACTATCCTATGTACCTGGTCTTCTCTCCAGAGCAAGGCCTGGATGTTCAAACTCCAGTCTGCCTCTGCCATAGGTGAGATTCAATCTCTACCCTAAACTTTGAACAAGGCCAACTCAGTCCCATGAAGATCTCTTAAGTGCTGTGGTTTCGCAGTGCAGGCTTGGCAACAGTTAAAGTTCAGCAGTTCTCCACTTATTTTCTTTTCCTTATAGTAAAAAAGAAAATAAAGGGGAACTAAGGTTGTGTGGCAGTGCCTCGTGCCACCCCCATCATGTGGAGTCAGTAGAGAACCTGAAAGACCTGAGAAGCCAGAAACTTGTGCAGCAAGCTTGAGAGATGGGCTAATGTCTTTCCTTCCTTATGCCAACAGCAAATAACTTAAGCAAGTTTGGATTAAAAAAAAAATTCTCCCCAATCCTTTGACACAAACGTACTTTTCAAGGCAGTTAGGCGAGGGAAGAGTTTGCAGAACCTCTGTCTTTGGAAATACTCGGATCTTCAGTGAGTAGGACCCTTGAACACAATTACTTAACATGGAAGTTGAATCCAAGTTTGCTGTTGTCCCTCCTTTGAGTAGGGAGTCGGAGTGGCTGGATCCCAGAGGTCCCTTCCAACCTGCGTTATTGAACAAAAGTGGATGTCAAGCTGTACTCAGTGTAGGTTTAAGTTTGTCTGGGTCCTCATATTTAAATCCTGAGTTGTCTTTTGACTGGTCTTTGATATTGCAGCCTTTGTGGGGAGGCTACGTAGAAGATCCACTGGAGAGGTTCCACTTCCTTATGAATAGCTTTTTAGTCAGTCTCAGAGTAAGTGTGCAGCTTGTTAGGTGGACTCAGGGTCAAGAGAGTGCTGAGGCTTTTGTGGGTCTCTTCTCGAATTAAAGGAATTCACTCTTAAAGTGTTTTGTCTTCAAGGTTTGGGTTCTGACAGCAGCTGGCCGTCTTTTCTCAGGTTTTTGAGAAAGAGCAGCACTCTTTCACCTGGCCCTCGTTCAGGTTTCAGTAAGGACTAAGGCATCTAAGGTGCCAAGTCATCTTCAGTGTGCTGCAATATAGTACACTGTGGTAGAGTGTACTACTGTTGATTTGAGTTTATTTTTAAATCGGGATGTTGTCCCTTTTTATCTCTTTCCTCTTTCCCCTCACGAACAGAAGGAGAAAAGTTTTTAACAGTGAAAGCTGCAGTTGCATGTGAGCCTCCTGGTTTTGTTTCCATTTATAGTGTAGCCAAAGGCTTTACCTCGGAGGATGCAAGCTTGCTTTCTACAGCGAGAAACCACTGAGCGTGTCTGAAGGAAACGTTTGGTTAACCCATCGTGGTGTTCAAGTCCTGTTCTTCTACTGCTTGTTTGTTTTCTGTTCAACAAAAATTCATTAAGGTGGCCTGCTGCCGTCTTCATGGAGCGTCACTTAGGGGGATGGTAACGAGTACCCTTCTGTTTCACCCAGAGACACTGGAAACACAAACTTTGGTTTAGGACCACTATGCTCTGGGCACTTGAAGGCATAAGGATATGATTGTATTTTCCAGCTAAACAAGTTGCCTAGATACAGTCCTGAGTAGCTTTGAAAGCTTCGTTCTGTCCACTCTGTATGCTGAGTGATTTTGCTTACACTTGGTTTACACGGAAGAAACAAGTGAAGGAAAGATCAATTTCTATAGGTAGATGTTTAAGTAGGAATCATTGGATTTCAGCTAAACTCTTCAATGTGTATTAAGCAATGTGGGCTTCCTCAAGGATCTCTGAAATAATTTTTTTAACCAGTAAAGGTAGAAATGGACTCAAACTCATCACAGAAGCACAGGAGAAACCCATATAAAGCTTACGCTTTACTCTGGGCTTCGTTTTCAGTAGAACAGCTGTAGCATGAGGCGTGCAGGACTCCAGTAGCATTAATAGATGAAATTAATTTGACATCTAAGTTTGGTATTGAAGATCTTTTATTTATTTATTTAAAAACGAAACAAAACCAGAAACGGCTACAACAAAACCTCAAACTATGCTTTGAGAACAGAGGACTTGTAACAGATCACTTAATTAACATCTGGCTCCCCACCCTGCAGCTTTGTTTTTGAATATGGGCATCTTAACTGTAACATTCATCTGATGTGTGGCAGTGAGCACCGCTTATTCTCAAGTCTATAAGCACTGAAAAATCTGAGAGCAATGTAAATTACTTTTTTTTTAATAGATCAATAATCTAAATATCGAACAGTTGAGAAATATGCATTTCTAAATGATTGAAATAAGAAAAATGGTCATTGATTCTCCAGTAATTCAGTCTTCCAGAGGAGAGAGACAGAACCTTTGTATGCAGCTCCTGGGGCTCACTGGTTGTTACATCCATTGAATATAAAACTGTTGCATTGCAGGTAAATTCTTGTTGTGCTGTCCTTGGCTATTGTCCCTTCGAGCAAGTGTTTCCTGGGCAAAAGAAGCCTTGGGAGGCTCTGAGAGTTAGCTCTGAGTTAGCTCATGCCGTAGACTAGTTAATATTCCCAGTGAAGGTGGGTGAAGTGTATGAGGATTGCTGAGTACCTGGGGAGTTGAATCACTCTGCTTTCTGTGCTGCAAGCATTGCTACCCTGGATGCACGGGTACTCAGTGAAACACGAACTGCTGCTGTGTGACGCTCTTTCCTAACCTTTGCCGGCTCTTTCTGGAGTTGTTGCTCCTTGGTACGTTTTTAGAGCTTTGCAAGAGGTGATGTGAGCCGAAAGCCTGCTAGCAATGGCTTTTTTGTGAATTTTATTAACAAATCTAAATGTAAGGAAAATAACTTTAGACAACAACAGGCGTTTTGTTTAAACAACTGAAAATCTAAGAGCAATTCCATCTTTCTGAACAGTTCTGAAATAACTTAAGATGCTACTGCCTCCATTAGCAATTCCCAGCTCTCTTTTAGCTCTATTTTATTACAAAGTTTTTAACCTGATTCCCAAAGGTTTTTGTAACCGCATCATCAACTTGTTTGCTGTGTCCCTACCCCTGCAACCAAGCTGAGTCCAAAGACCCAAGACTGAGAAGGTGCTGACCACTTCACCTTCCCTTCCGCCCCGCTCCTGCCAGCTGGAGTCTTGTGAATTTATGAGCTGCCAAGCAACAAGGGATGCCATCCTCTGCTGACACAGGTTATATTTACTGAAGAGGTGGTGAGATCTTTCGGAAGTTTGGAAAAGTCTGAGTTCTTGGTAATTGTCACTAGGTGGCTCAAAGGTGAAAGCGGTGACGTCTTAAGGAAAGTAAGCACTTCTTGAGCATTCTGGAAAAGCGCTATTTAAAAACTCTCGGGGTTGTGGTCGGAGACCTCTCAGCAGCAGTGGCAGAGCTCGGCTGTCCTTCTTGCCTTCTGAGAGCACTTAAAAAAATACTGTGTATGTATAAAGTGCTGCCTGCCAGCAAACATTTGAATTCGGAAGGTGCAGCAGCTGAACTCTGTCATGCTCAGCTTCTGCGCTGACATTGAACTAGATGAGAATTGCTTCAGAGTGTTTAATTTGTTATGGTATATATACACGTGTTCTTTCCCATTATCTCATGTGTATTTCAGTTAAGCCTGAACACAGAAGAAGTAGTAAAGCAGCAAGCTGTTGCTGCCCAGGGGTTAGACATGAGGCTTTTAAGTGTGGAAATGTCATTTCCAAGTTGAAATAGTTTTAAGTGAGTTTTCCCGATCAGGGTGGAAAATTGCAAAAAAAATTGCCAACTGATGACTTTAACATTCACGTTTGAGGAGCAAAACAAGAAGAAAATACCCGTGTGCATTGCTGGTTAGTGGAGGAGTACACTCCATGACCTCCTAGGGATGCTGAGGGCAGGAGCCAGTGGTGGGATGCTGGATGAGCTTACAGGCTCTTGCGGAGCTCAGGAAGAGTTTGATTCCCTTTAATGCCGACTCTGTTTTCCTTACCTTCAGCTGCCATGTAGGACTAATTCATTTTCTGAGCTTTCCAGAGCACCCTGCCACCTCGCCTCGGACCTGCTGGTGTGCCTGGGATGCTGCCCAGCACGGACAATTTCAGCTCATCAAACTCCACCAGGCGAGGCTGCTGCCGGGGTACCTGGGAGTTGTATTTTTCTCATTTAGCTTCATTTTTGGGCTCTCTGGTTCCTCAGCAGATGGCATTTTTATCATGTTTTCAGAAAGTCCATATGGCCTACAAGAGAGAGTATCTCTTTAATTGTAAAACATGACCACCTGTTCTGATTTTAATGAATGCAGGGAGCATTCATCTTCATATATCTACTTAAAAATAGCTGCTTCAATTGAATTTAAAAAAAAAAACCAACCCTCAATTGGGCACCAACACTTTGGCTGCTGAAATAATCAATTAATAATTAAGTGGCTAATTTTAGAACCCACTGGCCTTGCCCGTTCCCTTGGACTCACTGTGATCAGAGCAGACAGTGATTGATTGCCCTGCCGATGCCGGGAGGCACACGCAGTGCTGGGACCAGATGCCAGTAGGCTTTGAGCTGCTTGTTGTGATATTTAGAAGGTGAATGCAACTTCGTGTCCGTGCTCTGCAAATGGACTTGTCTTTCCTGCCGTAGCTCTTTCCTCTCTGCATCGCCCCAGCTGCTCACACACAGGTACTCCTTTCCCTGCCACCCTCTGAAGGATAAAATCTGGTGCTCAAAAGGTATCCTAATGATGGGCCAGCTGGAGAGGACGTTGAAACTGTGAGCAAAAATGAGCTTGAAAGGCTTAGCCACTAACTAGCTCCTAATAGAAAGCCCTGCTAGAATCATTCTGCTCATTAAAATAATAATTGCCAGTTAACTGTTTCATAGCTCCCAAAGCAGGTACACCGACCAGATGAGAAAATGTGGAGGTTTGGGTCAAGCTTTTGGAAAGGTGGAAGGTACCAGGATGCCCAAATCTTGTTAAAGGAGTGTTGAGGCTTGATTCAAAGTCTCTTTGAAAATTAACCCCTTTATTGAATCAGCCTTTTGCAACATCTTGTTTAAAGCCAATTAAAATGCCCAAATGGTAGGAACATGCTGGGATTTTGGTTGATGGTATTGGTGGTTCGGAGGGTTAATATTTCAGAGGTAGAGGAAGCAGGAGCATTTGAAAGAGTGATTGGAAGTACAGCACTTCCCAGCATTTCAGTGCAAGCACTAAGGTGTAATAGCTGCTGGCTTTCAACACAGCAGGGTAATTCGACAGTTCAGTGTAAGTGGTGGGGAGAGCTTGGTGTGTCCGCTTGGAGCATCTGTTTTGACACCATGAGGAGGGAGAGAGCTGGAAACCTCTTACCTGGGAAGTCTCTGATCTCATCCTATGCAGAGAGCAAGATGTTGAGAGCAGTTAGAGGAAGGCGACTTGCCTGCTTGCCTCATTTTGCTGAAGGAGTTTATCACAGCCCCCCTGTCCTGCCAGGACTGCCTGCGAGCCCGTTCATACTGGGGAGAAGCTGCCCTTGCTGGTCTGATGGCGGTTGCTGTAGCCTAGCCGATGTAAATCCAGTGATCTCTCAAACCACATGGGATTTTGAGACAGCTGGCTGTTGTTTGTATGGCTGAGAGCCCTGCTTTGAAATGCTGTGCAAATACAAAAATAACCGTGGCTATTGGCATTTAAATTCACTTCTATGTAATCTTTGTGATAAACTTCTATTGGTGGGGTGTTGTTTCAGTGGGAGGAGGGTCAGAGCGATTTTCAGCTGGCATCTGGGTATTGCAAGTTGCTTGGTGAGAGAGGCATCCAGCTCGGTTTCCTTGCGTGTGTGTGGCCTCCCTTCCCTGCGTTTCTGGAATAGCAGGGGATAATTAAATGAAGGTCAGCATTAAAGGCTGAAAGTTGGGAAGGGAGAAGCCTATTAACCTTGTTGAGCTGGAAAGTGCTCTGAGGGTGTTTAGGGCTTGGATCTCATGGGGTTTTCTGTTCCTGTTTTTCTGTTTTCTTGGGAATTGGCATTTAGTTGTGCAGAAAATAAAATGTATTGCTAATTCTGTTGTGGCTCAGTGACACATCTGTGAATTAAATCTTAAAAACTGGAATTTAGTCTACTCTCTTGCTGGCAGAAACACCGATTCTCTCTTGATTGGTAATGAAGTCAAAGGAGAAAAGCACAGAGCAAAGGTGTGGAGGTTACCCTTTTAGGGTAAGCATGTGAAACGTAAATGGGATCATGGAAAGTAGGGATTAAGTAGCAAACAGGCAGAGTTTTTAGCCTTGAGTTCTCCGACAGTTTTCTGAGAGTGGGCAGCTTGAGGAAGGAGAAGTGAATGCAGGGGATTAGAAATGGCAATGGAAGCAGCTGGGCAGAAGGCAGGCAGGAGAAGCAAAAGTCCTTTCGCACATGGGCCAGATGGGGTTTGCAGCAAGACACAAGTACGTGCACACGTTTTCCCTCGCTGACTATGAGAGGCTGCTTGGACCTCTGCAGGCTGAATTTTGGGGCTGTTTTAAGCAGCCTGTTCAAACACTCCTTTGCCATAGTGCAGACTGTTTATCTTAGACGAGGCTTAGAGTGAGGTGTGGAAGCTGCAGGCTGGACTTCTGTGAGCTGACTGTTAGAGGTCCTGTGAACCCTTCCCATCTGATTAAATTTTGCCCCTCTTCTTTCTCGTCTCCAGATCACTGTGTTCACTACTACGATCTCCGCAACACTAAGCAGCCAATCATGGTGTTCAAAGGGCATCGCAAAGCAGTCTCCTATGCAAAATTTGTGAGCGGGGAAGAAATCGTCTCTGCGTAAGTATTGCCTTTTACGTGGGCTGAAAACTTGGTAGCTCTTGCTTCCCGGCGCTCTTCAGGGCCGCTGTGCAAACTCACCTGTGTGGGCGGGGGGGTGTGCAGACTAGCTGCTGTGCTTTTAGGAAGCAGATTGTTGCTTTTTTCCTAAGACAAAAATAGACATTTCTGGTGTCACTTGACTCTGTGGAGCTAAAAAAATACAGAGGCAGCTAGATGCGGCTCCTGAGCACGAGCCCCAACTTTGGAAAGCTGCAGGTGGACTCTCCCTTGACAAAGTGCTGTGTGTACTGAGGATGCTTCTGACCAGAACTCTGCTGTACAGGCTGGTGGCTGAGCCCTGAGGATAGTCCTCTGTGCTGAAACACAGCTCATGAGCAACACAAGTGATCAAATGGTGCTGCTGCATCTAAAGAGGAGGTTTAGCCACAGCCTGAAAGCAACTCGAGTGGGACTGACTGATCTTGTTCCCTGGTAATTTATGAATCTGCTCTGTGAAGGCCCTTTTTAGGGTTATACTTGAGGTAGAAAGTAGGCAAGGAGAAGTTGTTTTGTGGTCCTAAGGTCTGCTATGGAGGCTCTGAAGAACAATATTCTACGGATTCTGCTCAGTTCTGCAGCCAGATGTGTCTGTCCCAAAGCCAGATGTGGCTGCTTTAGTTCTAGGTAGGTTTTCAGTCGTGTGGGAATGTGTCTGTCAGACCACATAGTTAAAGATTTGCATGACTGGCTGCAAAACCCCTTCAGTAAACCAAAGGTGAGCCCCTCTTCTGTGATGGGCAAAATGCAAGCAACCTTTGGGTGCTGCAGGGGAAGCCTTGTTACACATGTGTGCTAAGATCACCTGAAGGCAGCAGGGATGGATCACGGGGTAGATCCAGTCCCACAAAGTCAGTCTGCTGCCTTGCACTGAGCTGACGGTTATCCAGCTCCGTTCTGTCCCGTGCTTTCACACAGTTTGCTCTGGAAGCCTGGAGCCAAAGCAGAGCATTTTCAGTTTTATTCAGGCTGCTAGTGAGTTGCTCGGAGCTCAGCTGTGTGATGGAGGATTCCCTGGTGGCTTCTGGTACTGTTTATATTTAATCGGTTTCTCTCTTTATTTCCATTAACATATAATGCTATAAGGGTGCAAATTCATACCTAGAACACAGAACAAATTACATTTAGTGCTTTGAACTAAGTCTGGGTAAGAAGAAAGTATTTAATGGAAGCAGGAGGAGGCTGGGAATGTTTTACAGCTGTGATCAGGTGGAGCATCATCCATGGGGTGTTTCAGGACAGACTGGCCCTGTCCTCCTTGAGCCACCATCGGAGAAAGCCTATCCCACGGTCTCAGGAGGAATATCGATAGAGCTGTCACTCCTGGACAGGCAACAGCAGGGCGAGAGGACTAACTGGAGGGTTCGTGTGCCTTTCTGCAGGAGCAGAAGGAAACGTCAGGAAGAGCAGATTATTGTACCTGTCTGTCTCTTGCAAATTGAGAAGATGAGGCAGCAGTAGTGATTCGCAGAAATCAAGCGCTGATTTCTTCTAAGAAAAAAACTATATGTATATTCAGATTCTCTAGATTTCTAGCTAAAGCTGTTTTATAGATTGCATTGATTTACTTTTCCTTGTAGAGTTAGGATTTGACCTCAAGGGTGTTCAGAACTGCCTGGTATTTAGCACAACACATTGATTGCAGTGCTGATTTTACAGAGAGACAGATTTAACAGAGCAGTGCATCCATGCTGGTTTTTTGGAGAGGGCATGAAACCAGAAGAGCAGTGTAACACCTTGGCCTGGGGGTTTTTTGCTGCTTGTTCTCCTTTCCCTCCTAACAACTAGTGAGTTTTTTATTTGGGGTTTGTGCCAGGACTGTTGTTATAACATGCCAGTGTTTACTTTTTTCAAGGTTTTGTTTTTCAGTCTTTTGCCAGTACCTGTGGTTATAGTTTCTTTTGGTTGGATTGGGGTTTTTGTTCATCTCTGCGTAAGAGATGTAAGGGGAAGCGAAAGCCTGGGACTCTCTGGGACAGGTGACCAGGGCAGATCATACGACCAACAAAAACGTATTCTATCCCATAAATGTCACACTCGCTA
>NW_010201011.1:0-35139 GCF_000695765.1 Mesitornis unicolor | reverse complement strand
GAGCGATTCTGTGATTCTGTGATTCTGTGTTGTTCAACAGAACCGGATAACTGGCTGGCCAAGCCAAAGCTACTTGCTGAGTGAGGGCAGAGGCACCCATACAGTACCTTTATGTGATGTTGTCTTCGTTTAAGGCTCTGAGCAAGCCCAGGGTGCAGGATTTTCTCGCTATTGTCCCCTACCCAATCCCAGTAGTCCTGAGTGGAAGTGTCTGAACAGTGCCTCGTGGCCACTGCAACTCATCACCAGGGACCGCAGCAGTGCCGGGAAACAGGTGGTGGTGGATGCTGCCGAGCACATGGAGGTAGGCCCAGCCATTCCCAAGATGGAACAGGAAGCAGCCCAGGAAACCGGGGGAAAAAACTCACACCAACCTCAGGCCTCCACAGTATTTTTATAGACTGTGGCCAGAAAGGGGAGGGAACAGTACTGATCTCTGACCCCCCAGGGTCTGACAGACACCACCTATCCTTCCCTTTCAGGCTATTAACCCTTAAACCATAACAGATGTGTGAGTTTCTAGACAGTCCTCAGCCATGGGACTCGTGCCCCCTCAATGTGGACTGAGTATAGAGTAAACTTCTGGGTGTTTAATTCTTACGTGTTTATTTCTTATGTGTTTATTTTGTTTTGCCTAAACCAGTTTTACACAGCTCTCAAAGCTGCATCTCATTTCATCATTTGAATGGCCAGTACTCAATTATAAAGAACTCAGCAGCCTGGAGGCCTCCGGTTTCATCCTGTGCCCATACTTTTAAGGTGTGTGACATCAAACCACACTTTTAGTAAGAGAGCTGTTACACCATCTGAATAACACAGGGCAGTTTTCACCAGGATTTCTTGTCTTGTTTAGAATACAATTCTTTAAAACTTAAAAAATAATTTATTTTTTTTATCATCTTATTCATTCTATTAGATATATGAATAAATTCCCATTCTTGTCAGCCTAGTATGTATTGCTACATCTCATAAAGAGATTTTTCATTGTAAAATTAAGTGATGATTCATGATGACAACATTGAATAAAAAGCATTTTTCTCACCTATGGCTACCAAACAACTCCAACAAGATTTTTAATCTGTCTTTAAGAAACTTAGGACAACTGATAAAATAAGAGTTCATTAACACAGAGACATTTCCTCCACCACACACCCTGTAGATACAAACATTTATGTAAAGGGAGTCTGTTCCTGTTCTGAGCCTCTGGGGCAGGACATAAACAGTGTTAACAATAATCAGTTTTAATCCTTTAGGTTGGTGTATATCAATAGTGATTCTGTATTATGAATGTTAATGAAAAAATAAATTTCCTTGAGTTCCTTGCAATGTTCATTAATTTTTCACCTTATATTTATGCCAACAATGGTCTGTTTTTTTCACTAAAAAGTCTGCAGTATAAATTATGGAAAAATAATACACTGTGATCTGTCTATGATAAAAATATGATTGCATTAGAAAAGGAATTTAAGTATTGTCTGTGTAAGTAGGGACTGAAAACTGTAAGAAGCTGAGTAAGGAGAGAAGGTGACTTATTGAATGCTGATTGGAATATGATCCAGCTGGGGTGATGAAGAGTTGAAACCTTTGTTGGCGACTGAGCTGAATAAAGAGACTGTCTCAGACAATTCGCAAAAGTAAACACCATCTAAATTATTGGGTTAGCCAAAAAGTAATTGCATTTTCTTTTTAGTAGATGGACATAGATGTCTTGAAATGTAACTAACTTCATTTTAAACCACAAAATAATTATGTAACACGAAAGCTGAAAGTTCAAGTTTGTTTTAGAAAAAGAAAGAGCAAGATTTCATTAACAATTATTCATTTGATGTCAATTTCAAAATGGAAAATTGAAAAGAATATTTTTGTCATATTTTGCTGTACTATTTCCAAAAAGAAAAAAACATCGTACAAGCTCAGAAAAAGATATGCAATGTGTATAGTGAAGAGGCCTAAAAACTACTTCAGTGTCAAAATTGGTTTGCTAAATTTCAGTCTGGAGATTTTGATGTTAAAGTTGCACCATGATTAGGAAGGACAGTCGAAGTTGACAATGACAAAATAAAGGCATTGATCTGCATTTAATGACACAAGAGATTGCTGATAATCTTAGCATATCAAAATCAAGCACTGAAAACCATTTAAAACAACTTGGATAAGTTAGGAAGTTTTATATTTGAGTACCAGGTGAGCTCAAATAAATTCATCTCAATAAGCATGTTAACATCTGCTATTCTCTCTGAAAACATGAAGAAAACAATCCATTTTTGAAATGCATGAAAACAATTGATGACAAATGGATCATCTACAACAACTATGAATGAAAAACATCCTGGAGCAAACATGATGAAGCCGCTGAAAGCACTTCAAAAGCAGATATTCACCAAAGGAAGGTTATATTGTCAGTCTGGTGGGATTTTGAAGGTATTGTGTATTTTGCATGGCATCCAGGGAACTAAAACATTAGTTCTGGCATGTAATGTTGTCAAATATATAAATTGAATGATGCCACCAAACAGAAGCATCCAGAATTGTTGAATCACAAAGCTGGTGTGTTTCACCATGATAATGCTAGACCACGTACAAGTTTGGCCACTCGTCACAAATTGTTGCAGCTTGGATGGGATGTGTTACCACATTCACCATATTCGTCAGACCTGGCACCACTAGTCCACCATTTGTTTTGTTCTTTACAAAATGCCTTGAATGGTAAAACCTTCACTGCTGATGAGGATATCAAATTGTTCTTGGAACTGTTTTATGCTGAAAAAGATAAGAACTGTTTTGAGCACAAAATCATGAAGTTGCCTGAAACATGACAAAAGGTGATTGAACAAAATTGGCAATATATTGTTCAGTACAGGTTTTGTTTTTCCATGAAAAATTCACCTTACATTTACCAGAAAAATACACAGTTACTTTTAGGCCAATGCAATAGAATCATAGAGTCATAGTATGTTCTAGGTTGGAAGGGACCTTAAAGATCACCTAGTTCCAACTCCTCTGCCATGGTTAGGGACATCTTCCACTAGACCAGGTTGCTCAAACCCCATCCAACCCGGCCTTGAACACTTCCAGGGATGGGGCATGTGCAAGATCCCTGGGCAACCTTTTCCATTTTCTCACCAACCTTATCGTAATAAACTTCTTCCTTTAGTCCAGTCTAAATCTATCACCAGTTTTCAAGAGCTAAGTGTTTGAATTATTTTTTTGTCATTTTGAACACAGAGGATGTAGACAGATCTATTAGAACTCTCAGATGTGGAGATGGCTGGCTTCTTCAGTTTAATTGAATAAACAGTTTTTTGGGTGAGCTCATAGAATTTAATCTTATTGATGCCCACACATCTGGAATAAAGTTCAAAGGCTTTCTCAGCAGTGTTGCTTCTTAAGCAGTAGCTAAAATGTTTAGGTGAAGGTCTTTAGGCTGCTATATGCAGGAGGTCAGACAAACTTGCCTAAATGGTACCCTCATATTGAAAATCTATGGACTACTAATGAGGCTGAAAGTGTACTAAACTGGCTGAGATCTGGATCACGTTCTTTACTGGCTGTTACAATATTCATACTTCAAATTTCTTCCATCCAAAACTCTAAAGTATTTTAATAAATATACAACATTGCAAGACAGAAATAAATAACTAGTATTAATGTCCTTCATATATAGAAAAACTTATTGTGTTTATTTCTTAAGTTTTCTGGTTACATGTTTTCCAGATTTGGTAAACAGAACTCCACCTTTATCCTTTTTATTAACTCCCGGTACCATGACTTCCATTATGTTATAGTTAAAACTCTCCAAATTGGACATTTCAGGAATTATTTTTAAAGTAAAATCCTTTTCAACAGTAAAATAGCATTTACTATCCTTAGAAAACAATAATTACAGCTAGAACATAGGAATGTCGTGTCTTCAAGGAAGACAAGCCAAAATTTAGAACGTGACATAAATTTCAACACACAAAATAGCTTGTTGCGTGCATCCCACAGAGAATATCAGCTGAAGTCAATAGCACGTCAGACAGATAAGATGCCCTGACTAAACCCTCTTTGGTGCTTTTCATACAATTCTAAGCTAACTCACATTATTAACCTTTCATTGATAAAGGAAACCAGTTTTAAGCAGATAAGATCTTCTAATGATGGGCCTAAAAGCTGGAATTTAACACATTTTATTGTATTCTGTAATGCATCTAGTTCAGCTAAACCTGACAATCCATTTCAAAAAAAATATATTAATAAACACATTCTTATTTCTAAAATGATAAAGCTAAAAATGTCTCCAAGGACTGTGCACACATGCATCAGAACAAAATAAAAAAAAAAAAAATCAAAACTGGTAGCTTCCATAGAAGAGTAGACTTAATATCCCACAAAAATGACTGAACTGAATTAGAAATGATTGAGGTTAATTGCTATGACATTAAGCAAGTTGCTAATGTCAACTTATATTTATATTTTACTCATGATTTTTTTAAGAAAATAGCAAGCCATTACCATGCTTTTAGCATTAACTAGACAAACATTGAAGTCAAAGGTGATCTTTATGAAGAAAAAGGCCTGAGTTGTGTGATAAACCAAGAGGATCATCACCCAAGACCTCTAAAGTACACTTAAAATTTAGCCTAAGAGTACTTTCCTTTTGTTAAGTAGGCCTACTTGGGTAACTAAGCAAAAACTTACTATTTCCTAATTCAGGAACCAAGGCAGTGCTCAATGTTCATAAGGGTGACTCAACCTGGCTCAGTGACAAGCATTTACTTCTAGATTGGTCCTTTGGGAATTAACTATATTAAAATAATTGTTTCTATCCTATTGATTTGTAATGACATGTCCATCTGTGTTTATAAAGAGAACAAGATCCATACCCTGTGCAGTCTCCTTCATGAATCTCCAATATCTCTTATATATGTGTATTTCAGTGAGAGTTAAGTCTAATTGAATGATAATTTGCCATAGCATTACAAATTGCGGTTAAACTAGAATTATGTGGAACTTTATATAAAACCCAATCAGACAGTAAAACAGATTTTTAGCCTTAAACCAGAGGTCATCCTCCCACTGAATTGTAATGAGATATTCTGAATACCTCAGAGGAAAGAAATGTGTTTAACCCTTACATAGCAAGCATGGACTTGCCAGTTGCAGTGTTTCAAAACTCCCTAATAAAATGATATCATGCTGACATCAGGAACCAATCTAATCTGATGCTAATTAACCCAATTAATCATAAGGAATAACAGAGCAATGTCTTTCCAATGACCTTTCATAAAAAGAATGTAAGAGGGTCTTTCTATACTGTGTCACCAGGACAGAAAAAGCATGTAATAATGCTTAAGAGAAGTCCAAAATCAGAGTGTAACTGCTTCTAGAGGTTTTTGATAGAGAAGTTGCTTGAAGAATACTGTTACACCTGTGGCACTGAACAGCAATCCTGGAATTTGGGTTTAATTCATGGGGGTTTTTTGTGGTCCTGATTAAAGGGCAAAACATACTGTATATCTGTGTTATCATTTATGGAATACATGAGCTAAATTTGAATTGCCTGCATGTAAATGTTATTTATTTACAATGGTGAGCTTATATATGGATTTATACTCAGCTTTATAACATTTTTGAAGTGAAAAGTTGACTTGCTTTCAATGTCTCTGTGAGGACCAACTTCTCCAGATGTTCAGAGGAAACCTTCGGTGTTTCAGTTTGTGCCCATTGTCTCTGGTCTTGTCACCAGGCACTGCTGAAAAGAGCATGGCTAGACCTTAGTTGAATCCTAAGTATTTTTATACATTGATGAGATCCTCCGAGCCTTCTCTTCTCCAGGCTGAACAGTCCTAGCTCTCTTAGCCTTTCCTCACACAAGAGATGTTTCAGTCATTCATTGGACACTTTCCAGTATGTTGGTGTCTCTCTTTTACTGAGGAGCCTGTAACTGGACACTACTCCAGGTGTAGTCTCACCAGGGCTGAGTAGAGAGGAAGGATCACCTCCCTTGACCTGCTGGCAACACTCCTCCTAATGCAGCCCAGGATACCACTAGCCTCTTTTGCCACAAGGGCACATCCAGGACTGTGTGGCATGAGGCTTTGGGGAAATGTCACTACCATTGCAGTAGTCTTGAGAAAATGAATTAGAATAAATAACCTTCTTATATGCTAAAACTATGGCAAAAATATCTAGTTGAATCTTAGTTCTTCTAAAAATGGAACATAGAGAGACAAAGCAATGTCTAATGGAGCTATGAATAATAACAAGCATCCATCCCATGCCTGCTCTAAATGTATTCAAATCAGCTTTTAAGGTCCTGGGCTGGGTTATATTTGGTTTTGTCAAAATCATTAGTAGACAAATGCAGAGCATTACAGGAAAAGAACTGCGTTCTGTCTGTGTGCTCTGCATGTCAGAGCCGTGGAATGCTTTTTTCTTTTTTAGCCCACAGACCTTTCTAGTGTTTGAGTAGATAAATGTAAATTGGAGATTGAGCAAATAGTGTTAGATATTTTAATGCAGGCAGATATGGCTGCTGCTGGATAACAGCTTATACTTCTATTATGTTCTAAATTTGAATAACTTTGTGCAGCAAAATTCCTTTAGAGTTCTTGGCAAAAATAAAATTAGGAGAAAGCTTGAGCAGCAACGAGTTTATGACCAGCAATTTATCATGAAGCTCAAATGAAACCCACAGAGAATTCTTTATTATTTTATTTATTTTTTTGTAAACGATAAAGGTGCAGAAGCCTTGAAACATTCAAATCCATTAAATTGCCCTTTTGGTGTCCTGAGTGTTGGAAGGAGGACACCCACCTTGTGGCAGTCCATGCTCTGCAAAGACTTATGTACCTTCTGAACTTTAAATGTATAAAAACACCCTCCTGCATACTTGAAGCTAAACAAACAAATGATGTATCGTACCACAGTGAATGGCTAAGATATCTGAGCTAGAGCTGTATAAAGTATCTCAGGTAAAAGAAATGGCCACCTAGCACACTGGGAAACTCGTAATGAGCTAATTTATCTGATTTCTTAACCTGACTAAGCTCAGCACTCCTTAGGCTAGATTACTTTTGTTATTTAAAGCCAGCCAATGTATGGCTAGCTCAGGTGTCTTTTCAGAAGTCCCCAGTGTATGGTATAGACATGCTATTTAAGCAGCTTTTGTAGGCAGCTCATTGAAAATTCACCGTTAAAGATGGTTTTGGTTGTGCAGCTTTTTCATAGACCCTCCTCTGCGGTATTTGCAACGGCAGCAGCGCTTCCCCAACGACTACCAGTTGGCTGTGGGATACTTCTCTGACCATCCCTGACCCCAGGGAGATGCCTGATGCCTGGGGCAGGGGCTGTTCTGCCTGTCCTGCTCCCTGGCTTGGGTGGTGGGGTGGGCCCTGGATGTGAGGTCCTACCCTGCCATCCCCATGCAAATCTTAGAATCACAGAATGGTTTTAGTTGGACCATTGAGACCAACTGTACATCCAACCCTAAGTCCACCACTAGACCATGTTCCTAAGCATGACATTTATTCGTCTTTTAAACACCTCCAGGGATGGGAAGCCCCCCTGCTTCTGACTCCTGGTCCATATGGCTGTTACTGAGCTTTGACAGCTTTAAGAATTAGGACTTTAAATTAAACTTGACAAGTTTTGCAGATTTAGTAGGTTTAGCAAAAAGCAAACTTTCAAGTTTCAAGTAGGTTGCAAAATGGTTCTCAACAGTTTATAAATGTTGTCTTTAACACTGCTTTTTGGCATTCAGATTTAATGTCTGTTATGCATTTTTGCCTGGACTTTTAGCACCTGCCTTTGTATTTATTCTTTAGGTGTTCATTTTATCTGTGCTGCCCAGAGAAATTCTTAAATATAATAAAATGATTGACAAAATGAATTGAAGACTACGTATACATTCCGGTGAGCAACTATTTTGCTTTCTTGAGCACACAGTCAAAATCTAGTTTGAAGAATCAAACAGTGGTGTTCTGAAAAAGTATGAAAGCAGTAGAAGAATACTTTAGATAAGGCAGGAAACTTGGGAAATTGCCTAAAATTAACAGAAAAGGAACTATAAGTACCTTGCTTTTAATCACTGTCTGCTCAGAAGTAAAGTATCTAAAATTATTCTAATGCTAACAATCTGTGTAAAGAAATTTTTATAGGTGAAGGTAAAAAAATCTCAGGCTATGTTTCTTTGTTGATAAGAACAAAAGGTCAAATTGCCACTCTATATTTATTTGGTTAGCAATTCTGTCCTAAAGCTTCATTTGTTTATTTTAACAGCTAAATGATGTTGACTATAGAGATATTGATTTTATGGTTGAAAGTTTTATTACTTTTATTTTGTAAAATTCTATTTAATTTCAGAAAATATATGTATACATTGAAGAATGGAGTCTTCTTTTCATATACAGGGATTCAAAGTGTTGTAAATACTTCGACCTACACTTAGTTAAGTAAATTCTTGGTTTACTGTTGTGCAAATAAGAGGAGAATCAACCCCATATATCCAGTGAATTACAGTACTATAACAAACATAATATTGCTTAGTGTGTGTGCAAAAGAATCCCACTTATTTTCAACCTGTTATTGGTGCTTTTTCTTGGTCTCTTTTTACTGTGCATACAAGAGATAGTTTACAGATTCTTCTTGTTTTGTATTTATTGTAATGGTTATAAAATTTACTAATTTTTTATGAACATACTTTTCTAAGATTTCTATAGGTATTACAGTGAATATCAAACTAGAAGAAACAGGCTGGAATTACAGACTTTGTGGGAATTAAGACGCTAAGCCTGCCTCTCAGAAATATCCCTTGGGTAGAATCTCTGAAAGCAATTCTTGGAGTACGGTACCCAGTTTCTATTGATTTTTCATTAGATGCTTAACGGATGAAGTACTATAAAACCTTGTTTCTATCTTTTATGAAGAAGTAAATCTAATGAGTACAGTATAATGCATTGAATTTCCCAACTTCGGGGTATGCAAATGGTCTACCAAAAAAAGCATAGCATTTGCATCTTTACCTGTCACATAGTGTTTTAGTCAATGCTTTATGTGTACAGTGTATCTGTGTACAGTGTATTTTCATTGATGATAAAAAAATATTTGGGAACAATTGGCATGGTGACACGTGAATGCAGATTTTACAGCTTTCCAGGCTGATTTTTTGTTTTAAAGAGAAAGTGCTTTCATAGCTGAGTCTGTTCTTACTGCCACCTTTCTATTTAAAAAGTTCACAAAGATTCTGATTCTTGAAGTGAATTCTAGACGTGCATACATACCTTCTCAGAAAAACAAAAGAACACCCAAAATGAAGCATAACCCTCTAGTAGGGCACCATGGCCCTAATCTAAAAAATAATATTTTGTGAACTCTAGGACTGCAGCTGAAATATGCCATAGCTTGTGCAGATCTATTAGAACTAGCTTGCAATTTTGAGAGTAACATCTGTAACGTGGATATTCAACTTGTCACAAAAAGCCAATGCAAGTACATTTTGTGTGCTCTGCGGTCACAGATGTCTTTCCAGCAATTCTCAAGCAAGAGGATTAAAAGCTAGCTCAGGTACATTCCACATCCCAGAGCAATGCCAGCCTCTCTAGTATGCCTACCCAGCTTTGCTTTGCCACAGACTCAGCGAGCTATGAGCCCGAGATTTTATGTCGACCCAAATCATTAACTATCCTGTTGTGTAGCTGTTTTGCACTACAGAAAGATCGAACAGCTTAGACAAAGAAGAGCCATTTAATCCACACAATACCCTTAATAACTCTCCCAATGTGGTTTCTGCATGGCATTCTTAATTATTTCTGAGGACAGTTTTGCCCTTAATGCTTATGTAAGGATAAAAGTTGTGTGCTTGCCATTTTCACACCTCCTAGTACCTATAACTATTCTTTAAACCATAGAAGACTATATTACATATAGCATTAGGACCAGGCTTGCCTATACCAGTCATTTGTGTCCAGAACAAATCAGAAGCTATCACAGGCAAATGCATGCTAAGGATTAGGATCAATAATGTCCTGGCTTTGCTAAGGTTGAATTGCAGAATTCCCTTTAAATGTCAGAACTGGATTTCTGAGAAAGCTGCAGTGTTTGAGCTTTAATGACCACAAGTTGACATTATATCTTTGGCTGGTATGGAGTTATTTTCCTTATGAAGCTGATAAGATTTTTTATTTTATTTCTTGCTGGCAGATATTTATGTTTTTCGAGGTTTTGCCTGCACCTGTGGCTCATACAGAATCATACAGACACAGAATTGTAGGGTCATCTAGTCCAACCCCCCTGCTAGAGCAGCATCACCTAGAGAAGATGTTTTATAGTTTTGGTTTGGTTTGGTTTGGTTTGTTGTTGTTGTTGTTGTTGGGTTTTTTGTGGTTTTCTGTTTGTTTGTTTGTTTGGGTTTTTTATTATTATTATTATTGGTGAGTTTTTTTCCTTTTTTTTTTTTCTTTTTCCTTCACTCTGCACAGAAGAAAGGGGAGAAGGTGAAAGCCTGGGACTCTGGGATAGATAACCCAGGACAGATGGTCCAGGTATGATGCAAGGTGACCAATAAAGATGTATTCTATCCCATAAAAGTCATACTCATTATAAATTTGGGAGCTTGCAGGGGACAACCCCTTCAACCCCTTCCTCCTTCTTCTTCAGTCACCTTTGATCCCTTCCCTTCAAGTTCGTGATAATGGCCCATCTCGGTTCCTGAGGCTTACCCCTCCCTTGTCATTTTTTTTGTAGGCATATAGCCAGTGGCTGCCGTTTGTGAGCTGAGTATAACTGATTGTTTTATTATCATTGTTCTTATTCTTGTTACAATTAATTGGCATTATTAGTATTTAAGTTTGGGTTGTTTTAATTATTAAATAGTCTTTATCTCAACTGATGAGTTCTTTACTTTTAATCTCCTGATTCTCTCTCCCATCCCTATAGGGACAGGGGAAGGTGAATGAAATGGATAGTGTTTTAGTTGCTTGCCAGGTTAAACCATGACAAATAATCAACCAAAAATGAACTACACTGCTTAGCTATAGCTCCTATCTTCACCAAGACGACACTTCTTTCTACCGATGTTCACATCAGGAGCTTGGCAGAAACAGTTCTTGAACTTCAAATTTACACTTTAGCATGCTGTACACCGCTAAAACGAGTCAAGGTTCCTGAGGTTGTGCAGTTCTCTCCTTGATGCTTTCTGTGTAGGAACATGGAGTTGGAGAGGTCACAGTGCTGTGCTGCTGCTGGCCCTTCTGCCGTATCACAGAAACCCCTCTTCCAAGGGGCTCAGATCCTTGGATGCAATCTTTGAGTGGTAGATCCTCCTGTCTCACATCACCCACTGTGCCCTTGTCATGTTACCTGTCACAGTGCTGTCTCAGTGAGAAAAAAAAAGACACTAGGAAGTCTATTCAACTTCCCAAGGTACAAAAGCCATAAATTTCTGTTTAAAATACAGGAGTGCCTAGTGGCATGCATTTGGATAAAGCTTTCCACACTCAGGCCAAGGCTAAATTGCTGTTCTGCTTGTCTCCTCTGATGGGAAGCAAAGAACATTGCTGCCTTGCTTTCTGCAGATTTAAAGCCGGCTTGTCAGACCTCATTGCTGTTTTCCAGCTCCATACAGGAAACAGAGAGACTGAGAAAAATCAAGTCAGATTTATAATTAAAATTTATTGATATCATTTAGGGGTGAAATTTTGAATAACATCTCAATACTAGCAAAAAGCCTAGCAGTGTTACAGTTCCCAAGAAAAAGCTGGATGAAAACCTTTTACGTTTCTCCCCCACAATAGAACTGCATCCATAATAGAGTGCTTGCCGGCATTAGCTGTACTGAGAGATATATCTATTCCAGTAAACCTTTTACTAGTGTAGGCTAGACCTCAATTTCACTCTGCTGAAGCTCAGGAAATCAATGACCACCTGCAAAGATAGACACTGGAAATAATCACTGAGAATTATGTTAAATCCTCCTGGAGTTATGAGATTATGGGAGAAGCTCAGTCTACATTAAAATATGCATATACTCCAGCTCTTGTGGTTGCAGAAATATGGAAAAAAGCATAATGTGGCTAGTAAAAGGAAAAAAGCAGACCCTAAAATGTTATGAAAAAGCAAAGATGAAATGAAGGTTGCTTCCTTGTTCAACTCTTTCTGTTACTAGTATAAGAGACTGACATAATGGTGCAAGCAAGAGGTTATGAACCTAGGATATAACCATGGTCCTAATTCTCATGCCCTCAACGTCATCTGGCACACAGACATCACTCAACCCAACCATTCATTCCAGGGATAATTGATTTTATATGAGCTATTTGTCTCTGCAAAGTTGCAGATGACACTAAGCTGGGTGGAAGTGTTGATCTGTTTGAGGGCAGAAAGGCTCTACAGAGGAACCTGGATAGGCTGGATTGGTGGGCTGAGGCCGATTGTATGAGGTTCAACAAAGCCAAGTGCCGAGTCCTGCACTTGGGGCACAACAATCCCATGCAACACTAAAGGCTTGGGGATGAGTGGCTGGAAGCATGCTTGGCATAGAGGGATCTTGGGTTGCTGGTCAACAGCCAGCTGACTATGAGCCAGCAGTGTGCCCAGATGACCAAGAAGGCCAATGACATACTGGCTTGTATCTGAAATAGTGTGACCAGAAAGAGCAGGGAAGAGATCCTTCTCCTGTTCTCAGCACTGACGAGGATACACCTTGAATATTGAGTTCAATTTTGGGTCCCTCACTACAGGAAAGTCATTTAGGCACTGGAGAGTGTCCAGAGAAGAGCAAAGAAGCTGGTGAAGGTTTTGGAACACAAGTCATATGAGTAGCAGCTGGGGCAACTTGGGTTGCTTAGCCTATGGAAGAGGAGACTGAGGGGAGACCTTATTGCCCTCTGCAACTACCTGAAAGGAAGTTGTAGTGAGGTGGGTGTCCATCTCTTCTCTTAAGTAACAAAAGACAGGACAAGAGGACTTTATTCTCTATTTTCTTTACCTCCTCTTTCCACAGTAGCACAGGGGGATGTAGAATGGGAGTTGGGGTCAGTTCATCACAGATTATCTCTGCTGCCCCTTCATCCTCAGAGGGAGGACTCCACACACTCTTCCTCTGCTCCAGTATGGGATCCCTCCCATGGGAGACAGTCTTCCACAAACTTCTCCAATGTCAGTCCTTCCCACAGGCTATGGATCTTCACAAACTGCTCCAGCACAGGTCCTCCATGGGATCACAAGTCCTGTCAGCAAACTTGCTTTTGGATAAGCTCTCCACAGGTTCACAGGTCCTTCCAGGAGGTCCCCCTTTCCATGGGGTCATAGCCTCCTTTGAGCATCCACCTGCTCTGGCATATAGTCCTCCACAGGCTGCAGGTGGATATCTGCTCCACTGTTAACCCCGGTGAGCTGCAGAGGGACAGCCTGCCTCATTGACCATGGCCTTTACAACAGGCTTCAGGGGAATGTCTGCTCTGATGCTTAGACTGCCTGCTCCCCTTCCTTCTTCATTGACTTTGGTGTCTGCAGAGTTGTTTCTCAGATATTGTCACTCCTCTCTCTGCTGCTGTTTTTGCAGCATTCCTTTTTCCTCTTCTTAAATACACTATCACATAGACACTACCACTGTCACTGATTGGCGCAGCCTTGGCTAGCCACAGATCAGTCTTGGAGATGGCTGGCATTGGCTCTAAGTGACATAGGAGAAGCTTCTAGCAGCTTCTCACAGAAGCCACCCCTGTAGCACCCCTGCTGCCAAAACCTTGCCAGGCAAACCCAATATACATATAAATATATATGTACAATATGTATGCAGGATCCCTCCAACAGCTGGACTCAGTCTGTCTAGTAGCTGGCCCCTGGATCTCAGTCTCCCCAGTTGCTGGCACCTGGAAATACAGGCTCCCAAGGCCATAGACCCTCCCCAGTTAGTGGCATAGACCATCAGACTTGCAGAGCTACCCAGGACTCCCCAGGTCCCATAGCCGACACCCTTCTGGTGTCATCCCTAGAGATACACAGACACTCTTACACCCAGAGCTGCTGCTTTAGGCATGTGTTCATTGCCCTGGCTCCAGGTCACTTTGCATACCCACTGGGTAGTCCAGATTGATTTTCACTGGTGCTTGCACACTTGTGCTTCTTCCACTCGCTGGCAGCATGGACACATGGGCTGTCCAACTTTGGGCCGACTCCAGATGCTGCTATGTGACCCTTACTATGCACACGTGTTCACACAACATGGAGTCCTCATTCAGAAAAGAATTTCAAAGCAATCTAATAAGATGACAGGACAGACTACTCTTGTCAGATGCAGGGCATGGCCAGACAAGCACACTGACCAGTGAACTATTTACATGTGCCCAACTCTTTGTCTATTTACCCTTCTATTTTCCCACTTTTGTTCCTCCCAAAATCACACGAATCCCTTTTTTCTGCATCCCATAATATGTCCCAGACCTAGACAGGAACACCCATAGTTGCGATGAGAGGTTTCATGCCTGGAAACTGGGGCCAATGACTCTGCTGGGACAGCCCTGGGAGGAGCCCATACAGGGTTGTTGTTCCTTGGGAGTCTGTAATTTCAGTTCCTGTCTGCCATTGTGTTCCTGTGCTTTTCTGGGCTTGCGCAGGTGGGATTTTGATGGGCTGATGACCCCTGTGATAGGGCTGGAAGTAACCTGTCAGGACATGATTTGGCCTCTGTCTTCTATCATTTTCATTATGAACCCTGTCGTAGGTGTGTAGATGAACTTTATCACATAACCTAATGGTATCTATATAGCATATAAGAATACATTGTATCTAGATTGGAAAACAGTAATCTAAGCGGAGCTTGGTTTTGATTGCACCATCTCTTGTCACACATGGCCTTCCATGCTTCTAGTCAAAAAGTCATGATTTTAAATCACTCGTGTATTTTTATGCACTTGGATTTGGGATATTTTGAAAGAAGGGTTATTTAGAGATAATTTAAAGTATCTAGAGAGTGAGAAAATAGCCAGTAATGACAGTAATGAGTATAACACAAAGTAATGAGGAGTCCTGAGAGAATAATGTAGGACACAGGGCCTGATCTCTGCCCTTCTCATAAGTGGATGAGAGGTCAGGATGTCTGAGCCTCAGAGCCAGCTTCAATACTGAGGCAATTTGAGTGATTACTAGGATGAACTGCAATGCAGGTCCATAGCACTAATGAATTACCAAAATAGTACTCAGTCACCCATTGTCCAGTGAATATTTAAGACATTTTCTGACAAATTAAAAATTCTAGTCACGATGTGAACTAATAAAATTGTGACATTTTTGAAGCTTCTTCCAGCCTGAGCACACAGTCTGCTTACAGCATCTTATATTTTTCTCACAAATTTGATACAATGGCAAAAGATTGAGCTCAGTGACAAGTTAAGTTACACTTACTGGACAGTAATTATACTACTGAGATTTTTGAAGTAAAAGAGAAAGAATTCTCTGTTATCTTTGTGTAGGAGACTAGTATTTGGAGAATGGAAAATTACGAGGCACAGAAGAAAGATGCTAAGGACTTGAAGAGGGGGGTGGGTTATAAAGTAGGGAAACTTCACAAAGACATACAAAAAGTGTTGTGTAGGAGTGGAAAATAAATACAAACAGGCTTTCAAAGCAAGAGGATGTCCACAGAAGGTTTGATTCCAGCCCAAGAAGGTAAATGAAATTCAAACAGGAAACTATATGCAGTATTTATTATTATTTGTGCTCATATGATTCTTTGAATAAAGGCAGTGTATTCAAAATCTGGGAAAAGTTGTTGGTAAAGGAAGGGAATGTTTCATTGTCACACATCACAGATTGGTTAAAGTCCCTAGAGAGATATGGGAGGTTTTTTTCATGGGAAAGTGAATAGTGACACCCCCAAAGGAGACAGCTGAGCCCCACTTTCAGTTAATAAGCAGTGCAAACAGAGGAACTGTTCTTAGGCAAGGATAACAGGTATCTTCAAGCATACTAAGTTTGGCTGGTCAGGGTGTGGGGCAAAAAAATAGCAAATAAGCACACATGAAACAGTGCAAAAAAGTCTATGACTTTGTGGTCTTTACGCTTCTGACACTTCTCATGCATGGGGACAAAGGTTAAAGGTGTTAATTCCCTACAGCACACTGACCTATGAGCTATGGTGGATGAGATCCATGCAGTACTAGTTGATCTTGGGGACAGACAGAGGTTCCTAGGTTGTTTTGGTTGCAAATACATTTATGTAGTTTATCTTGCCCACTGGGATATTAGGAAGTGATGGATTTCAGTGGCAACAAGGGAGACTTAAATCTGACATTAAGATTTCTTTGAAGGAAACACTAATTAGGCAGTGGGTGAACTGACTAAGATGGTTGTTGAAGCTGCATAACTTTTAAGAAGTATGTTTGTGAAAAATACCAGAATATTCATTCTACCATAGCAAAAGAGAGTGTACTCTTGTAAAAATGTATCTTTTTAAGGCTTGTCACTAGTTTTAATACTCGTGTGAACAGATAGATGGCACATGTTACAGAAAGAAAAATGGAGGAAGAAAGAGAAGAAAATATATAGAAAACAAAGAATGTATTTCTGAATAAAGGCAAAAAGAAACATGTCAGTGAGAAATAAGAAACAGACACAGCTGAAGGAACAACTCACCATAGTCCAATTAAGAAAGGGAAATACAGAATGAGGGAGGACAGGAATATCTGCATGGCAAAGCCTAGGGATGGAAAACAGCTAACTTAAATGAATAAATTTTTCCAAATTGCTGAGCATGGGCTGTTTATTAAGGGTTAATGAAGAACATTTTGCAAGCAGCATTGTAGTAATTCTATTTAAAGCACTCGCTTTTTCTTCTGTCTATTCTGTCTCCTACTGAAAATTGCACAACTCTGTTCTCAAATACTATTATGAAAAAAGCAATCAACTCAATTGTCTGGGGTGTAATGATGCTGACTACCTCCTTCCAGCGTTCAGAGAGAGAGAGAGAAAATAAGATAAATAACCTGGGACAAAAACACAAATCATTAGAATTTTTAATAAGCTTTCACCAAGAGAAAGCTGAACGCTGTTAGTTATATCTGCCAACGACTGCTCATGGTCCAGTGGACAACTGTGCAGGGAGCTAGGAGATTGCTGCTCTTCTTCCAGCACTTACATTCTTGCTGCATAAGAGCTTAAACAGGGCACGTGTGCTTCAGTTTCCCAGTAGTACAATGGGGATCATTAAGTAACATATAAATAGTTCTAGTGGTGCAGTATTCTGGGATAAAATACACCAAAATTGAGAGCAAACTTTCTTTGTTCTAGTTCAGATAGGAACAGTGACCCTCCCAAATGAAGTGTTGTGACCTCGTGTAAGACATGGGGTCATGAGCCTGAGGGAAATTCAATCACAGATGTGGGGTTGTAAGTCTAGAAATAGAACCAGCCAAGTATTTCTGGCAAGAGGTTGCAGGAAACTGAACTAGAAGTTATTACCATCAAGACTGCAGCTAGAGCTTTCAATGTGCACAGAGTCCCTGAGAAAATCTCCAGGAAACTACAGTTTGAAAGTCTTTTAATGCCTCTGTTTCTGGTCCATTCTTAGTGTCAGTTTTCTGATCGCTTCGATTAGAATCTCTGTGAGGTTTTTTTCTTGGCAAACCAGGACTAGAATTCAGTCCTCTTTAGGCTGTGCTGAAGGTATAAAGCAACTTATATCTGTCACAGGCAAACTGTGAAAGATTACCTGGATAGTAGGAAAAGTATCAAATTGCAAAAATCTAGAAAAATTGCCACAGTCTAAATTAAAGGCATCACCAGATCTAGAGCAATTTATAAAAATAAACCTCTCACTGCAGCAAAGAATTTAAGCCCATGTCATGGTGTCTGTACTATGTTTAATGACATCCTTCTTATGCTTTCCCAGTTAATACATACACTTCAGCCTTTCTGATCCTCCTTTCTACATATGGACTTTACAGCATGAAATGCAAGCTGAATTCATGATTGGTCTGTCTTGTAGGTGTAGACAGCAGAAAAGTCAAAATGGCCTATTCCTCCTATTTGCTTATTTGTCCTTTTACAGATTATGTCTCAGTATTCACATAGGTTTTGATACTATAGCTGGTTTTAGGTGGTTTGGAAAGGAAGTAGGCTGGATAACATGTCATGGCAAGAAAATAACATGGAAACAGAAAAGCCCTTCTGAATCAGATCAGTGATGTGTCCCTGTCTCCAACAGTGGCAAAAGGAAAGGAAAGTGCAAGAATCTTGCTGCTCTCTGCATCCATTCCTTTCGTAGTCCACCTTTTTACTCATATGAAGTTGTTTTTTTCACTTGTTTAATCATGTTTGAGGGGTATGCTAATACTGTCTGCTACCACTGTAATCTTTTGGCAGAGTTCTAAAAGTTTGCAACCCTCCTTGTGTAGGGTTTCACTTTTGGACCTTTTATGCATTGAACTGCAGATTTTATATATGCAATAAGAATTGTGGCCTGTGTTTGGTTGTTTTTCTTTCTCCCTGTGGTCTCTAACTAATGCTTTTGTGAACTCTTATCTCTGGTCAGACTTAAAACCTTTCTATACATCTATATTGACTGTCTGTTTTATTTTTTTTTGAGTAGGGTATAGCATCCTGATTAGAATCTTTGTGGGAGTACTACCTCAAGAGCAGAGGAAGTTGTTAAAGAAAATGATCAGCTCCCTCTCTTCCATAAAAAACAAACAAACAAACAAACAAAAAACCAATCAAAAAACAGAAAAGAAACAGCACATCTACTTAACTGGGACAATTTCACATGACTGATTCAGAGCAATTCATTTCAATTACTCTGATCATCAGATAAATAGCACATCTGGTAGTGTCTGCAAACTAATCATTAACAGGTGTGAATTGGTGTCTGCAAGCATATATTTCCTACTGTGTGGCCCTTTGTTCACTTCAGGACACTTCTTAATTAGAGACAGGTTTGAACCACAAGCCTTTAGATGTTGATCTGTTCTTTGAACACCCCCAAAATCCGCACTTTGTACATCAGGTTGTTATTTAGAGAAAAGATCTCTGATAAAAAATCAGTTTCATGGTTCTGAGCAGGCATTCACTGCCCAGTCCTGACACACTGGCATTAATTCTGGATTTTAGCTTCTGTCAACAGCAATAATGGCACGTATGATTCAAGTGTTATGTTTATAGCCTGTGGTACTTATGGTAGAAATGACATCCATTGGTATTGTCAAGGGCATATAAATAAGAGACGTCATTAAAATGCAGCACCTGCTGCCATTGTTACTGCTGGATGACAGTTGTCATCAAAGTATTTAAGGAGGAGATATATTGAGAGACTTTAGGGAAGTGTATAAAAATACGGAAAAAAAGAGGAAACACAACTGAGATGTATATGACCTAATGAAGGTTTGTTGTCGCTGTGTTGGCAAATTTGAATCTATATGAGGGGACTTTTTTCCCTTTTAGTCCAAACCCCTCTCTGACCTACCGCAATTAAATTCCACATCTTGGTTTTAGACCTCTGTCTCAAGATGATTTATTCATACACCTGCATGTAGTCATACACCAAATATATGCGGCTAACTTTGCTAGCCTGCTTTGAACATGGTTATGTTCATTGTTTTGAATAAGGCAGTTTAAATAAAATTTAAAGTAAATGTAGGTCACTAGAATATATGAGCTTCTGAGTTTCTGCATATGAAAATATGAGCTTTAATGTGAACTAAGGATATCGTTTACACTAGAATTTGTCATTTAGGAGGGCCTTGAGGAAAAAGAAAAATGTTAGGTTTTCATCCCTATTTACAAGGTAAGTATTGCAAAGTGCCACCTCTGCAGGTAAGGAGATCTCTTATCTGTGAATATTGGTGGGTGTCTTTCTGGCAAGAGACAGCTGGTGGAGAATCAATTTAGCTTGCAAATAATGCAAGCACAATCAGCAAGGATTTCACCTTATTTTGCTGTTTATGTCTTTTGTGATTCATTTTTGACAGGGTGAAGCAAACTTGGAATTTGTAATTTAGGACACATTAATTGGCTATTGCTGTTTCTATTAATTTTCAACTAGAGAAATGTACACAGAAAACCTCAAATGGACAAGAAAACAGTTCTTGGGTCAATATTTAGGGAGAAGACTAAACTGCACTAATAAAATTGATCATGTAAGGAAACACTTTTTTTCTTGTAAAGCAGGTTAAGCAAAATACTTTTAAAGCCTAAGAGGAATACCCTATGATAACCCACTGACTAAACACATGGTGTGTGTAACACTCAGCTTTTCTGATCAGTTTGGCTACAGCAGAAATTAAGTCAGGAAACTATAAGGGAAAATACACAAACAATAAACCAGAGACTACAGCAACCATAAAGAAGATCAAAACAGTGAAAGGAAAGGTAAGAAATCAAAGACTGAGAAGGAGCTGAGGCCCAGTAGAAGTCCTTTTTGATGAAAAAAATATGATGCTATTATAGAGTTAACCAACCTAAAGCCAGTTTAGTAGTTAACAATACTAGAAAATATCTCAGAGCTTTGGATCTGGTTCTCTCTAATATTAAATTTTTATTGTGGTGTCCAATAAACTAGCACTTTCTCCAAAATTTCCAGGCATGTCTTGGGAGTTAGCACAGCCAAAGGGCAATTCTCAGTAAGTGGTTTGGATATATCCACTTAGTTTTAGAAAGTTTGTATGTATACAGACCTGGCCATTTGGCCTCAGGATGGGAAAATAAGGACTTGCATGTTTTGTTTATGATATAGATGTAGCCACAAGCAATTTAAACTCCATGCTCATCATAAGATACAGAGTGTTGCTGATGTGAGTTTTTGGGCAGTTGTGTGGGCTATCAGACAACTGTGATCATATTTGCTCAACCAAGCAAAATGAGTATAAAACTGCTATTTTGATTTGGGGGCATTTTACACTCACTTTACGCTGCTGTAAGTGTTTGCTCAATTTCCAGGAAAATGGGAATGATGTCTTCTGATCCAATGACATGGAGCAAATAGAGGCTGAGGCTGGAAAAATGCTAGAGAATTGTTCATTTGATATTTTTTAATTCTTCTAAAATGTTATAATTTTAAAGTCCTTCTTCTTTTAACATTCTGAACATAAACACAAGTACACTTCTTTAATTTTAAAAGCTGAAAACTGTTGTGATATAACAGCAGACTACTGAAGCTTCACTACTGTACATACGTGAAGCCCGAGGAAGTCAATAACATTGCACAAAGTCATAAATTTGTAGGAAATTCAGTGCAAGGGTGAACAAAACTTGTGTTTCTGTAAAATTTAAAGAGATAAGAAGTTATTAATACTAATATATAAAACCCCATCAATTTTGTGAAAGATCACAAAATATTGATTTATTTTTTCCTTCTCTTTTTAAGCATACTCAGCTTAACTATTTTATGGAGTCAATGGAGGAATGAATTTAGAGTGGAATAATAGAAATTTCTTCTTCCCAAGGAGAAAACATACTTAGAAGAATGCCAGAATAACATAGAAAATAGATCTCCATGGAACAAATTGAAGAATCCTCTGACATGCAAAGACTAAAGATGCAATTCATGTGCTGTGAAAAAACCTTTTCCTGAGGTTCTAAAGTTTGCCCTTGATTATCTGCAGAATGAAATAGAATGCGTCTATGAAGCAGAGCACACCGTACACCGCAAGGAAGAGAGTCAGTAATGGGTGGGAAACTACATGATCTAATCTGCAGACTGCACATTTTCAAATGCCACAGTCTCAATTATGTTGAATTCAAAGCAAAATTGAAACTCTCCCTGTTCCTGAAAATCCCATCCTATAAGCCTCTATCTGGATTTGCTTGAGGGGCTTTCTAAATAAATAATAATAATAAATAAAGGAGTTGGGTTAAGTTATATATATGTTTTTAAAACAGCCATAGTTATTTTGAAACAAAATGGGGGCTTATGGCACAGACACTCTTTTGTTAAAGTTAATGTACCATGAAATCTTTCAACTCAGCACAGCAGATTGTCAAAGGTGCTTAAAAAAATAGTCCAATATTCTCCAAAGCTCTTTCTGCAAGAGGGGTCTTGTGTGAAATGATAACAGCCACAACCCCAATATTGTTTACAGAAATACAGCTTTTCACTGCAAAGGCATCACAGAGAAGCTTAAGTGGAAGCGGAATATACAATGAGACAGAGACTTCATGATTCTTGGAAGTTAATAAACCTTCAAAATTGTGTCTGTGTATTTGATTTTTTTTCCTGAGTTCATTCAAACAGAGGTCATAGTGTGATGAGTGGATTCTAAGGGGTTTTTTCTTCCCATCCAATAAGAATGGTACGTTCTTGATCTGGGGATAGGATTATTTTCCTGTCCTCAGGATTCTGTGCTCCCAGATATAGGACTACCCACCTTCAAACCTCTCTTCATCTTTAGTTTCCTTGAACTACCTCAATAGCTCAGGACTGTACTTCGGGGAAGTAGGGTATTTAGGTTTGTGCATCCTTAGGATGAGATGATAGCTCCCGGACTATTATGCAGTGCTACAGGTCTTGCCCATCACAGCAGCTCCTCCTCGGCCAGAATTGTGGTGTGGAAGCACACACAGTTATTGCATTGTCTGTTTTTCAAAGCATTACTGGTTTGCATTAGTGGAAGTACTAGCACAGCAAACAGACTGGGCAACTCCAAGGATGGAAGAACACGATGTACTTCAGGTACTTAAAGTCTCTCTCAATGAATTCCAGGTCATGGTGGTGCTTAACATCTAGCTCTTCAGCCTAGGATGTGAGTTTGTGGACATCTATAGATGTCTGTGGTTCAAAACAAAGATGCTGACAGAAATTATGTCCTGCAAGGTTGATTGATGAAATTGCTCCCCTTAAACTTTAATGCTTACGTTCCATTCAAGTACTGCCCTAGGCTGGAAAACAGATGGTTTGAATGTTATCCTTCATCTCTTTATGCTTCAGTTTACCATATATTAGTTACAATAACAACAGTGTTGTAAGGAAAAGCATGTATCACATTCTAGTCACTCAACTGCTGCGAAAATGGAGCAGATCATACAGATCTGTGCATATATTGAAAGTAAAATTATAAAAATTGTGAGGAACTTTGTGTTGCTGTTATTACTGCAATTATCTTCGTATTACAGTAGGATTCAGAAACTAGAAGACTGACCTCAATTTATGAAGTGCTCTACAAACACCAGCCAAAAGCATGCTGCATAAAAATGCGTGTAGCATATGCAGGAGACGAGAAACTGCAAGGAGATAAACAACAGCATAGGAAGAAAAGGAAATAAAACAATACCGACAGGCAACAATCTTAGTATTATTACAGCTTATTTACACAAAGTATTTTTATAAGCATAATGTCAAAAGACAGATCTGGAGAAGCAACTTGAAGGAAAGCAATGATGTTACTTTGGAGTGTTTCTTCCAAGCGTGAACAACATGAAAGTAACTGCTTGAGAATGAATCAAGTGGGTGATGGAGGGTATTATCAGAAGCTGATTAGAAGCAGGAGACAATCTCTTGTTTCTAAAGGAGAGATAAAGTGGGATTAGATTATAAACACAAAACAAATAACATAAATTTGATAGTGAAGAGGAGTCACAAGCAAACTGTAAACAGAGCAGCACATGATCAAAGGGTAAGGAAATGCTATACACATCAGCATTCTGTAGCAGAACAAGACTACTTTTGTGTACTCAGTAAGCAGGATGCTCAGCAAGCAGGACCAGAGCTTTGGCTGTGTGGATGGGCAGGTAAAGATTACGACTGCATGCAGAATGAATGTGACAAAATTAGAGATAGTTTAGCTTTAAGAAATCAAACACGGAAAACTTATTTTAAAAGTTCAAGTGGTTGACAAAATGGCAGTTGTATCCAGAGCATTGCAAAGGTATAGTAGTGACATGTCTGGAGCTAAGGAGTCATTTCAATCATGCTTAGCTTGAACTGCTCAGTGAGTGGTATCATGGGTGTTTGGTACCAAAGGGGACCAGTTAGTAATACTGAGACGGGTGTGCCATCCAGACAGAGCTGTTTCTTAAGCATATCTTGCAGATGGTGAGGTTTGCCAGGTGGCAGGGAAGAAACAGGAACCACACTTGAATATTATGGAAGTTCCCAGAGGAAGATAGGCAGAATGTGAGGGATTTTCTCTAAAAAACAAGCTGAAAGAACTGCTGGAGACATAAGAGAACTGGAAGATGGAATCATCACACAAGGCAGAGAAAGACAAGACTACAGAATAAGGAGCATGAGCAACAGTGCTGAAATCAGGCAGCCATGTAGGGTTTTCTCATGAGGGAACCCAGTGACCTCAAGGTTTGACTAAGAAGGAACTGGTGACTGGTGATTAATGTCATTATTCTATCAACATGCCTGCCCAGCATAAATAAACTCTCTCTGGGAGGGATACATTGCTGAGCTGCTTTCTAACAGCTTCGTAGAAATCCTGTCAGTAAGAATATACTATGATGTGAAATGGAACCAAATGAAATTGAAACTTTACCTCATTTACTTTAAACATAAATATTGCACTCTTTTAATGTTGACTCAAGCATACGTAATTATTATATCCACTGGTTTAAGAAGTTACTGACCTGGATATCTACCCTGTGTCCATGAAAAGACTGGCTGATCAGCAGGTGAAAGTGTGTCTGAACCATGACAGTTTATAGGTTTACAGCCTGGCATATTAATGTAAATCAACATCGATTTCATTTTACTTTTGGCAGCACTCAAGTTGCTTCATTATCAGTTTTGCTATAACTGCTCTGGGGATGGCAACTTTTTGAAGGAAAGTTAGGTAGATGAAACAAAAAAAAACCAGTTGGTAGGACTTCACTCAGACCTTTAATTGCAACAGCCTCAGGTCTGACTTTCAGGTAACATTCTCTAAATGTCCTGAAGTTATAGATCCAGTTACAATGGACTGCAGGAAAGGGAATACAGTAGGAATGTAAGAACAGAGTTAATGGTTCACCCGCTACGTCTAACCGAGTAACTTGACTTCAACAATGGCTATAATAGATATATAGGGAAAAGTAGGTTCTATGTAATTCTTCTGAGCACTCACTAAGCCTCTGACTGTTATTGGCTTAGTGGATGTCTTGAGTCCAATGTAGTTTATATGTTTGGTAACCAGAGTAGAACATTTTTTCTCAGTATTTGTTGCTCCTTCTCTGGAATCCCTAAAAATTTTTGTATGCACAGCATCGTGTGATGAGGAATTCCACAAGTCCCTTATCTGCATGAAGAACCTGCTCCTGTTTGCTGTTGGCTCACACTAGTGTCAGGTGACTGCACCTCACAAGAAAGTAGAAGTCAACATCTTCACTCACTCAAATCCACTCATGATTTTGTAGTCCACTATCATACCCCTTTCTGTCAAGCATAATGACATGAGCCAGTATGGGTCTTTAGCATTTTATAACTGGTTAAAAATTTTAACAGGCTGTCTTTGAAATGGTAGGTTTATATTAATTTGAATGAGATTTTCTTTATTTTGTTCTTGCTGTAAAGCATGGAAAGGATTGCTGGAATGCCAACTATGTTTTCCATGGCCTTAGAGTGTTCATTTACTGCACACACATCTGAAACTGGAAATTTTTTCATTTTGTGCCCCAATCTACCTTTTTGTCTGTGGATTAACTTCAGACAACAGTCATCAAAGATTGCACTAACATTTCATCAAGTTGATTTTTTCTTTTTCCCCAAGCATTTATGCTGATGTTCATTGGAAAATTGTGGGTTTAATAGCATTCAATTTTAAACTTTTTTTTGCACAAAGTCTTTTTTATTCTACTTTTTTTCAGGTTCTTGTACAACTTTCTCTTGACTGACCTATGGGTCTAGTTGGTTTCCTGCTGACAAATTAATACTGATGGCTTCAAATCCTAGGTGTGGAAAATGTCCAAACACATACTAATTAGTTAAACATCCAAGATTGTTCTTACCAAGCAGTAGGATATATTGCAACACACATAGTATATGTTTGAGCTGATGAACTCTTTCTCCTGCCCAGGAACTGGTAATGATTTCACATTAGCAAGGCTAATTGACATTGTGTTTACTTGCTGCAAACACTGATAGATGAACAAACACATTTCAATTCCTAAAAAGACCTAAGAGATTAGAAAGGTGGGATTTCCCACCCCCCCGGTAACAGAAATGAGGCTCTTATTTTTACAGGTATTATCCACAGTTGCACCTCAAAAAGATTTGAATTTGCAAGAAGTTCCAGATAGAAGACAGGGATTCTGATCCTTAGAGATTGCCTGAGACCTTGCTGTGTTCTCTGGTTCATTGTGCTTCACCTCAAGCTCCATCTTCTTATTTACTCCTATTTACTTTACCTTTATAGCTGAGGATTGTTTCATTCATGTCCCTTCAGAGGAAATGAACTGATTCCTTGCTTCTCCATGATGCATATTCAGTAACATTTTACACACCTGATTTACTGTGCAGAGAGTTTCGCGTTGTTCATAATCTTCAGCATTGCTGGCTGGGTTTCAGGGCAGAAATGAATACAGACTTTCTGAAAACTCTGAGTCATCTTTTTTTGCTTATATCTGCTTACAGAGTTTATGTAGATACATTTTGGCATTTTAATTAAAAGATGACAGCTTTTCAGGTCTAATATTATCCTTTCCAGATACTCTTCCTTGTTTTACACCTCCTAATATCCAGCTCCCACACTCAATTCACCGTACCTCGTCCTTCTTATCTGTTATTACATTTCCAGATTTATGAGGACCATTCCAAACTTCTCACAGATTTTCTGTCCTCCTTCCAAGTATGTTGTCTGGCCTGTAGTGTGTTCTTTCATCTTTCATTACTTACACAATTGATGCTTTTTCCTACCTTCTTTAAATGCCTCATGGTTCTTTTTATAGTATGATGAATTTCTATATATTTGTGTCTGGTTTCATACTCCTTTGTTCCATCACATATTTCTTCTAGTGTTTTTGCTTAGGCTTTTTACACTTTTTCTGTTATATTTATATTTATATCTGTAATATAGTTATATTACCACACCCTTTTATTGCAATGTAATATAATAACACATAACATGTTTCTTTTGCTGCAAGGCAACTTAGCTACACAGACTGAGCATCATTAATCAGCACAGAGTTCCTGTAAAATGTCACTCCCCCTCTCCAGCACTGGAGAGACTTTAAAATGCATCAATAGTAAATATTTTCCTCATTTTTTTCTTGGCCATTGCTTGCTGTTTTCAAGTCACATCTTTTCCTCCATCCCTCACTGCTTTGCATGGGCCCGTTTTCTTTTCCGGTATAACCAAGACAAATCATTTGTATTACAGTGACATTCAGACTGGCAAATGACATCAGCCTCCTTTGTGCTAAATGTTGTTGCAGTTTCTAATACAGGAAGATTTCACTTCAGAGGTAGATTATGATGAATACTAAGCATACAGTTCAACCTAAGCACAGGTTTCTCTTCCTTTCTGGAGCAAAATGGAATCAGTGAAAACACCTAAAGGTGAAGTACACCCTGATACTTGGCTGAACCAGGACATGAATTATGTATTTTAGGTGAAATTTTCCTTATATACAGTAGGTGTGTAAATCAGGGATAATTTTCTACATCTCCATTATGAACAAATGAAACATAGTCAATAGGATTAATGGAATACAGTGCAACTCATCTGAGCAGGTGTAAATAAATGCCTCTTTCAGCATGAGATGAATCACTCCCAAGGCTTCATTGACACTATTGAGTGGATCCCCACTGATCATAAAGAAAGTCTAGAAAAATAGGTCAGGGGTAGTGACCTTCATTTAGACAGAATTCCTGTGAAAGAGAGAAGAATTGAATGCCTATCATTAGATTTCAGCCTCTATCTCCTAATTAAGTAGATTATGGTTTAATTTCTGCATAATAATCAGTCCTGATTCTCTGAAAACTGTACGAGAGCTTTCAGATTAATGCAATGGAATAAACAGCTAATAGAATCTCTTTGTCTGTATCTGCTCAACAGGATAACAACAGCATTCCCATCACTTTAGAGGATGCCACAGAGCACTCCAGGGTGCTCTTTGAAGATATCCACAGATCCAGTATAATACAAAAGCTGTTAGACTTCTGTTTCTGTTTATTATTATTATTATTATTATTATTTCCAAAGCTGTCATATGCTAAAAAGTTACATGACAATCAGTTAATGATTTACTGGAAATAGGTAAGACAATTCCCTTAGAGCTAGTAAAGCCCCAGGATTAGACAGATTTCTGTCAGGTTATAATAAACCTTCCCAACACCTACTGGGCCCAGTTTCGTACCTCTTCAAAAAAAGAAAAATTGAAATAGCTTTTTAATCACTTTATTTGTCCTTAAAATAATATGAAATATTCTCACAATGACACCAACTCAGGGAAAAACAACACAAAAGAAATCTTTTAAGCATCTTTATTTAAGGGTATTTAAACAGTGCACACAGAACCAGAATTACTGTACAGATGTTTCTCATTTAGTTAAAAACAGCATATTTTGCCCATAAATCCCAATTAACACCCACTAGAAAGAATCCCCTCACTATAATAGTAGTGTGAATAAGTTGGTGATATTCTGCTGATGCAAGAGGGTTTTATTCTGTTCTGGATTTCTTGCCATTTGAGCAGGGAAGAAGGGCTGTGACTGCAGCAGCAAGTGGCATTTAACCAAGATTTTCAAAACTGAGAATGCCCAGCCTTTTGTTTCTGACCACTCTTAAAGGGCTCAGTATCTGTCAGAGCTCCAATTCCTCTTCCTGGAGGGCAAGATTGCAGCAACACCCAGTGTATTTTATGGGAGAAAGATATGAGAGGTGTTCTCCACAACTGATCCCTTTATTTGTCTTTTGTTCATTACTTCCTTCTCCTTCTTCTTTGTGGCACTTATTCTAGGAAAAAATAGCCATTAATTGCAGAAGACTGGGTGTTGAACTGAAAACTATTGCAGATAATTGCAATATATGACTTTAGTTGCTAATTTGTGGTTAGATACTGAGTACTCCTCTTGCATTTTCATTGCAGCAGTATTAGTAGGTAGAAAAGAGGGAAGATGTTTGTTCTTTACCTTCATTTACCATTTTACAAAATGCAGCTGAATCCACTGTACAGTTACAGCTGATTTAAAGTTTGCTACTAAGTATGAAATCAACATGATATGTATTTCTTCATAAAACTCCCCTAAGTACTGGGTTATTTTAGATGAAGTTTGCCATATCAGTCTCATGCTGTGACCTCTGAAATGCTGAAGAGTTGTCTTGTGTATCTTATCCGCTTGAATTAAAGACTGAACTTCTTTAAAACATGCATTTTAATTACTTTTAGAACTAAAAATGCCACCTGCACTTAATGGTGATGCGGAGGGAATTCCATTAGTATTCCAGAATTTTTTTGAAAAATGTGACAGATGGTAAAAGATGGTGCAGGAACCAAGTGAAATTAATAATGCAAATAAGTGTGGATATGTATCTTGTCAATGTCCCTTTCTGACCAAATTGTTATAATAAAAGCTGTATACAATACATTAAAAAAAAAGAGTCCCCATTTAATTATTTTATGTGTTTCTAGCTATTCTCAGATAATGAACTTCAGGTGCCTACTACAAGTGTGGTTGATTTTTACCCTACAAGAACAAGCATGAACTTTATGTCACAGTTAAGCAGTCATTAAATATTGTTCAGAGACCACCAAGCACACCACAGCACACTTATGCCAAGAAGTAGAAAGAAAATGGATGTTACTTTTGCAAAGCTTCAATGTAGTATGTCTCAATTCTGGAAGGAAGAAAATAGGAAATCAGACAGGAAAAGAATCAAGCGGCAGATTGTTTGTTTCATGGTTCTGATGCCACATTGATCTTCTCCATATTCTCTATTATTCAGAAATAAAAATTGGTACTGCAGTTATTGTAACAGTATGTTTCCAGTCATGCAGCACTATCCAGGTATTAGCAATTTATTGGGAGGGTAGTATCATTTACGCATCCGCTGTTCCATTTCTAATTGCCTGACGCTTATTTAGTATTGAATGGAATGACATAGTGGAGATCATTGGAGCAAAACTCCTTTTCTACTTTGCCCCATAAGCTTGCCTGGCTTTCTAAGATATCTGCGAGACAGACACTCACTGTCTCTTTGCTACTATGAGAATTGAAAAACCCAAGATCCGGAAAGGCGGCAATTACTGTATTTTATAGGAATGTATGTTGTTCATTTTTAAGGTGATAGAGGGCAAGGAAAGACTTTTCCTTTTCGTATACTTGGCTGCCCCTCTCTTATTAATCAGAAAACTTTTTTGCTTAAACACAGTTTCAAATACATATATTTTAGGGTGCCTTATTCTTATTGATTCTTTTCTGACTTGGAGTCTTTGAGTCCATTACCATAAGAGCTAGCATTGCACTCTGGTGCACCTAGCTCTGTGCTTCATCATCTCTCTCAAATCTCATTCAAAATGTGAGACTGAAATGGACTAAGATCCATGTAGTTAGTATTGTATATACCTTCCATTAAAAACTGAATTTCACGGTTAATGTCTGCCTTGAACATACCAGATCAATTTTAATATCATTATTTCCAGCATCTGACAGGGAGAAGAAAGCTGGGTAGGGGAAATCAATAAACTCTACAAAAAGAAGAAAAAGAAAACATATAATTAATATATTGAAAAGCATCAGGTAAAAGCATATTAATCCCTTTGATTTCAGAACTACTGGTATGAACCCTGGTTAGTAAAAGTAATGAAAAGCTGTGACCAGCTAATAGTGACATGGTTCTATGTAGATGATATGAGCTTTCACTTGCCATTTGGTATATTTGCTTGCTCATACTGTGTCCTGAGTGGTGAGGTTTTTTTCTCCAGCTCTATCATTAAAGTTGCCCCTAATTAACTGGAAGTGTCTAATGGTGAGGGTTGAAGAGGTGAGCAACATTTGCAACAATGGCATCAGAAGAGATTTTTGTACTAAAAATAAAAAGAACAAAAGGTAAAACTTTTAAACCTGAAATATGCTTTTCACTACAGTAGCTTACATTCTCATATAGTCTTTTAATCTATTTGGCATTATCTGCAGTCAGTAATATCTTTGTAAAGTGGCTTCTAGAGTTCCAGACCACTTTTTCCTTGGCTTCATCCACTCTGCCACACCTCATTCACAAGGTCAAGCCTTGATGAGTCTACCAACCAGGTACCTTAGGTTTAGCCTTATTAGCAGAGGAAGGCATAGACTGGAACTCATTTACTAAAAATATGTATACAAATATACTGTATTCTGTTACATTGGAATTGAATTTCCCTTCTCACTTAAAATGTGCATTAAACAAAAATCAGTGACAAATTACGAGTAAATTCAACCATTAGAAATGTACACAACTTGTCTTCTGGTATCCAAGCACGTTATATGCAGAACGAACTTTATCTTTTTGTGATAAGGAAAAGTATTTGGAAAAAATTGCATGTTTTAAAAATTTATTTACTGCAAATCAGTACTTTCAAACAGTTCTTCTAGACTCCAGACCACTACACCTAAATGGAAACTCAAGACTGTGCACTCTGCCTTTCTTTCAAAGACAGCAGGGACAGTATCTGGGTGTGCTCTCTTGATTTCACCCAAAAAATGACCTTGTACTCAGATATTGGCGGCAGCATCTTCAGTCCTGCTTTGTCCTCAGTTAATGAGCTGTCTTACAATGTTACTAAACACTCTTGTATGACTTTCTGCTGACCAGTAACTTCCCGTGGTTACTGCCACATCTACTGCTCCTATGTACCTGAATGTTTGAAACCAACATAACAAATAGAGAAGCAACTGAGGGACCAATATGAAGCATTGTTTCATTTGATAGATTAGTAATCTATTAAAGAACTCTTCAAAATAGTTTTTCTTTGTTACTTCCAGCCTTTTTCAGCTTCTAGAAAATATAATAATTTAGAAACTGGTTTGTTTAATTTTACTATCTCTGCAAAAGGTACTTTCACCTGGAAGTGAACCTTTGATCCCCTTCAGCACAGTTCTCTGTTTTACAGGGATGAGTGGGATGAGTGAGACATGACAAATCACAGTGAGAGTAGCTTTTTATAAATTGGTGACTGTGTAAATGTCAATCTGTAAATGTTTGTTTTTATAGCTGAAACAGTCTCACTTGATTTCGCCCCATCAAATGCAAGTACTTGAAAATTCCACAGGGAAAGAAAAAGACATTGCTTATAGCTCATTTCTTCCTTTAAATGTGCTTTAGATATTCAAGCTTCACAAGTGTCTTTGTTCTTGCATTTTTTGTAAAGACAGTTTTCCTGAGGGATCTGCCAATAGTAATCGCTGGTGCATCTACACCATAAAGTGGAAATGCACATTATTGATTCTGTCAGAATTGTTGATGATAATACAAAATATTAAGCAAAAAATAATTGAGTTTCAGTCTGTTTCTAAAATTAGTTAATTTCCTGTTACATCAGGAGATGGATTAGGATCTGAATCTAACAATCAGAGGAGCCTGTATCAAACACCAGTTAAAGACCGAGTGCTAGTCCTGTGGTTGTATCCTGGGAATGAAGCTGCATGAAACCAGTTTTAGTCTCTTTCACAGATCACTTGTGTGATCCTAGTGGAGTATGTCTCTGCTTCCATCCCACATCCATCTATATATATATGCATTAACAGAAAGATGCACAAGTTATGTTAACTACCTCTTCACTCCAAAATAGGAGACATCTTGATTAATAAAACTATCAGTTTCCAAAAGTAAGCTGAAAAGAAGTGTAATTTTTGGCTTCTTATAACACCTAAACCTGTCAAAGAACACAACTTAGTGAAAATGACTAAATGTAAAAGTTCTGTAAGGCATGTCTGACATGACAAATGAGACAGGTATAAAAAATATGGTACTTTTTATGCAGTAGTATGGTAGTTGTGTGTTTTCAAGATTTTTTCTGAGGCTATCCTTAATTACACTTTATTTGAAGCCTAACTTTGCCAATATAGCTCATAAAGTAGCATTTTTTAATTAATTTAATATTTTATTCTGACAAGAAAAATGACACCAAATATGTTTTTAGTTAAGTTTATGTAGGGGACACTAAAGAAAATGTAATTTTGATGAAAGAGAGCTTGATAAATAGTAGAATAAAGATTTCTGAAAGAAAAAAAATCTGAAAGCTGTGGTTAGTTAGAACTGACATTTTCAGAAAAGGTTTCGAAATACACCACTGAACAACAACTATATAAATTTGTTGGCCCAAGGGATATTTTTCATGCTGTGAATTAACACAAGAAATTGCTGTAGTGAAGTTTACCTTAGGTTAAATAAAACTTAATGCTTTAAACCTAGATTTAGAAGTTCATTGCCTTTCTATGACATTGCTAGTTTGTACTAGAGAAAAATGATGTTACAGTTTTCACTATGAGCATGTTCCTTAAAGTGAGACAGTTTGATACAGCTAAACCCAGAAAAGTATGAATAAGACATAAGCTACTGACCCTAAAATAATTAAAAATATAATTCTTATGAAAGGCAGACTATTATATATCATGATACAAAATTAACATGTCTACAAGTATTATAAGGTAATGATATATTCAGTATCTTCAGATCATCCAGAATATATATGACTGAAGATACATTTTACACTGCTCTGCCACAGATATTTCTCTACTGTCTCCTGGAAACACTTGTCTGTTTCAGTCAAGAAAAAAAAGTGATTTGTTTGTCTGGCCCTTACTATGTTTTCCTGTTGCTATTACTTGCAATCTTTCATGTCTTATGAGGATAACTCCTCTACCTACTAGAGTAAAATGAAAAAAATGTAGTATCAGGGATATCCAAAAGAAAAAAAATAAAACCACTTATCCTTAAAATCAGTCAGTCCTTTAAAAAGAAATACATTTGATGAGAAGCACATAGGCAATATATTTTATCTGACCATCTGACAAAGCTAAAAAGTAAAGAAGTTTCCCAACGTGAATGCATTTTTACAAGACTAAGAAAGAACAGCAGCCTCAAGAAAACCCTGAGATAAAACCAATCATTCCTTGTTTAGCCTAATTCTATAAAGCAATCAGACAATTTGAGAGAAAAGACAGTCACAAACTTCTAAAAGAGAAATGGATGTCATAGAAGTAAATCCTGTTTGCCCTTTGAGAAGCTGATAATGTGGGGGAGATCAAAAAGTTTTGAGTAGGACTGCAACAACTGAGGCAATGGGGAGCTAGACGTACTGTGCTGGTGGGTGGAGATGACTCATGACATTTAATTAGTTCCACTGCTCATGAAGCAACTTGCTTTTGTAGTTACTACTGTCTTGGTTCTTGATTAGACTCAGTAGGGCAGAGTCAACAAAGTCAATAATATCTCCAAGATTTCCACAGGACATCCATTGCATCTAGCAAGGAGACTTGAGGATTCTGTACCAGACGTTCACAAGACAGCAGAACTGATTCAGAGGCTTATTCCTTCATGTTTGATCCTTCTAAAGGTCAACTGAATAGGGTATATTCTGTTGTAAAGTTCTGACATGTCTTAGCTGCCTACTGCAGATGACTCTAAGTTGTGAGGGAGTGCTGATCTGCCTGAGGGTAGGAAGACTCTGCAGAGGGACCTGGATAGGCTAAATCCGTGGGCTGAGGCCAACTGTATGAGCTTCAGTAAGGCCAAGTGTCGGGTCCTGCACTTCAGTCGCAATAACCCCATGCAGTGCCACAGGCTTGGGGACAAGTGGCTGGAAAGCTGCGAGGCAGAAAAGGACCTGGGGGTGTTGGTGGACAGCAGGATGACCATGAGCCAGCAGTGTGTCCTTGGGGCCAAAAAGGCCAATGGCATCCTGGGGTGTATCAGAAGGGGTGTGGTGAGTAGGTCAAGAGAGGTTCTCCTTCTCCTCTACTATGCCCTGGTGAGATCACATTTGGAATACTGTGTTCAGTTCTGGGCCCCTCAGTTCAAGAAGGACAGGGAATTGCTTGAAAGAGTCCAGCGCAGAGCCACAAAGATGATGGAGGGAGTGGATCATCTCCCTTATGAGGAGCAGCTAAGGGTGCTGGGTCTCTTTAGCTTGGAGCAGAGGAGACTGAAGTGTGACCTCATTCATGTTTATAAATTTGTAAAGGGTGAGTGTCAGGAGGAAGGAGCCAGGCTCTTCTCAGTGACAGACAATGACAGGATGAGGGGCAATGGGTGGAATCTGGAGCATAGGAGG
>NW_010201010.1:19932-27682 GCF_000695765.1 Mesitornis unicolor | reverse complement strand
GATGCGAGTGACGGTCACAGGGGATAGCGCAGCTGGTGGGAGCGCGTCCGCTTCCTCTGTCGGTCCCCGGCCCGGGCGGCCGCTTCCCCGTGCTCTCCCTGCGGCTTCAGGCTTCGCCCAGCTCTGCGTTGGGGGCGTCCTGCAGCACCGCAGGGCAACAGGGAGCTTCGTGGAAAATACCGGTTATTCGTTTCTAGCCTGCAAAGTCCCTATAGTACTCGTGTAGCACAGTTATAATAGCATGGATTAGACAAATTGCATTTTTCTTCCTTTTTATACGACTTCTGGCGGGACATGTTACCAAGTCATTTTTCCTAGCATCGTCTACTCTAATTAATTACCCTACTCTAATTATAATTTAGCAGATCAATACAATATTTTTGTACTGAGTGGAGATAAAGCAAAAAAAAGTGCAGTCTGTGTGATGTTCCACTTGTATTTTGTTGAATCACAATTTTTTGCTCCCATATATGATGCACTTAATGTGCATCAAAGGGCCTGATTGAAAGCATAAAGAACATGTATCAAGAGGGAGCATACATTGACCCAGAAGTTTCATTTGTGAAGGCAGTGATATTTTTGTACAGCATTTTCACTTAAGGTGTGCCAGCTCTGGGAACTGATTTCGTTAGCTGAATTTTTCCCAGTTAACCATAGGAATGAGTGGGGGAAAAAGGGCAATCAATTGTATTGTAACTTGTTATTGTTATGATCTGAGACTTGATTCCTAGGATATCTGCGGTCTGTAGATATTTTTTAACAATATTAAAATAATACTTTGGCATGAATTGCATGAGAGAAGCATGTTATGTCACCAGTTTTTAACCTGTTTTTTCCAATAGGATGTTTTAACAGCTAAAACTGTTTAAGCTATTGTGCAAGCGTAAGCAGAATCAGGTTGAATTTTATAAATTTGTGCAGTTTAATGCTGCCATGCCTTTGCTGGGAAAACAGAGAAAGAAGTCAAGAAAGAGAAGTCCCTGCCAACTTGTTACACCTGCCTCTCTTCTCTTATCCTCCTCTGAACAGCGATTATTTGTTTAGCAGTGTATTACTACTGGTTTTGAACCAGTGCTTCATTACTCTATTTGCTTTATAAGCATGAGATAAAAAGAAAAATCTTGGCTTCAAAAACTTTATAAAAGAAAGGTAATTAATAATCAGCAAATAGTACAGACAGATAAGGGAATGCAGCAAAGCGATAAAGTTATGTCCTTAAACCGGCAGCAGGCTGATCACTGTCAAGTGTTTGTAGGTATCATGAGAAAAGATGCAAAGAGGCTGAGAAGTTTCCTGGACTTAAAGGAAGCTCTTCTCATGCTGGATGAGCATGAAGGTATTGAGGAAGTGTGATGAGCGTATCTGAAAATTGAATAAATGCATGACCAGTGGCCAGGCTGAAGGCAGAATTTGATTATTTTGCTACTGAGTGAAAGAAGTCAATAAAATTAGGGAAGATGTTAAAAAGTCCTGAAATTTGCTTCTATAGGAGAAGCAGCACTATTGGAAGTGTGCCTGAGAGGGACTCAGTAAATGCAACAGGCGAAGAACTGAATGTTGTTAGTCCTGAATGAACATAAGTTAGAATAAGTTTTCATTTGTCAAAGCTAAATAAGAGGATAGATACTTCACTGAGTATTACTGGAGTGGTAAATAGTGGCAGTATCTGACAGAACATAAATAAGCAAGAGTGTATTTGCAAGCAGAACAGATCAGGGAAGGGTACTTGGTCATCTTTAGTGATTCTGCGGGCCTAAAGTGCAGCTTGATTTTAGCAAAATTGCATAATACTTTTGTCTATCTGCATCACAAAATCATGACGGTTTGGTAATGGGAGTTTCGATCTGCACCAGTCAGGCACGAACAGCTGCTGTTAGGCATTACTGTGTGCTTTTTCTGTGCCTCCATTAGTGAGTGACCAGCAATACAACAATGAATCCAGGAACCTAAATAAAGTACAGAAGAGAGTACATACATATGAAATTGTCTGACATATTACTGAAATACTGTTATTTCTGATTAAACTGTTATAGTAGGCTTCTGGCTAGCCATGCAATAATATTTTTTCTATACATGGGAATGAAAATAGTTAAAAAACAATTAACAGCAAGGAAACAAAAAAATAAGCAGTTTGCCTGAGTTAAGAATAGTTAGGTAGCTGGTGTGCAGGGAAAAATGCTTATGGTCGGCATTGTCCCTTTTTGTTCCCCCAGTGCAGCCTATGCAGAAATGCTAAGGGTCAGCTGTCATGTTTGTATTCTGTGTAAGTTCTTAACCATGGCCTGGTCCATGAATTGGATTTTAAGGTTCTGCCGCAGTTAAGTGAATACATATTATGCTAATGTCTCATAAGAAAAAAGTATTTGAATGTGAAAAACTGTACTTAATAAGTTCGTAAGAATACAGTTTGTGACAGGATTAGACTATGCCACTAAAATAGCACACTGGGCAGCCCAAACAATTACTGTAATCAGATCCGTAGAGATTCATAATTATGCCCTTAATTCAGTACTTACTGAGAAACAGATAATTAATTCATATCACTGTAGGACTTGCACAGTTAGCAGAAATTTGGACATCATAGGGATCTGTCCTACCTTTGAATTTGACACCTTGCAAAACATAGGATCCCGAAACTGCAGGAATAATATTAAAACCTTGGGCATTATACAGCTATTCTAAAAAAATGCTCTTTCTGAAAATCAGAAGTAAACACATTGAAATACAGTACTTGTACTTGCTAGAAGAAATCATGTAGCAGTATTTGGTTTCTTACATTTACATCAACTAATTAGCCCTTACAGAGGATGGTTCTGTATCCATTTAAGTCCCATTCAGCTTGGTCAGAAACTTCTGATTAGTTTCAGTCAGACAAAAGCAGGCTCACAGAATGGGAATGGATCAGGAAAGAAAATAATTGTAAAAATACTAAATTCCATTCTCAGCAAGGCGAGATATTTTCATATAAATATACTTTATGTAGTTATCTCTACATAAATAAAGATTGTGTATTGAGTGGAAGCAGAGCAGCATGCAAAAAATAAGATAAGCAGTGATTCTTGAGAACAACAGACAAAGGAGATGGCGTTGCATAGAGCAGCTTCAAGGACAGCACCAGGCAACACAAGCAAACTGAAGACAAAGATATAGACTTACAAATGAAAGACATTCATGAGGCGAGTGAACATTCAGTGCTACAAGGAGATTTCTACTGTAAATTGTATTGCAGAAATTTGAACTGCAGAATAACTGTGGTAGTTCCTCATTTTAGGAAATTAAAATGCTTAAGCTGCACATGTGGAAAAGAGTAGTCCCAGGCTTGAAGTGCTTTTTTGAAAGTTCAGTATTTGTTATGAATTAATTATCTATTTTTATAACCTGCCTCTGTAGGTGGTCACATGAAATGCAATGAGATTGTTAATTGAAACAACAGCTAATAAGACTATTTGGGAGCGGTCATGAGATCTCTGCTTTTATATGTGATGTTTTTATATCTTTAAAATGTTGGCCAGCAAATAAAAAAAACCCTTTTGCTAATACTGTCAGTCACATCTTACTTCATCCCTCTGATTCCAACATCATTACACTCACCAAGAGGTCTCACTTAGGTTGTGCAGGCTTTGGTGTGACCATGGACTTAAGGAGCCTCTTCTTAAAAATCCATTATCTGGGTCTGCATGGTTCAAGATGTGGCTGATGGACTGAATCCTGCCTGAGGCATGTTTCTAGCTGGCCTGGCACATTTTTCTCAAAGGAGCCTGGGACCAAGAAGTTTGAACGAGGCAATGTACTGCTACTCCAACACCTCAGCATGTGGCTGTGCATAGTTAGCTTGAGGAAGGAGTAGGGAGGAGAGGGAGGATGAGGAAGAAGAGGAAGGAGCATGACATCCTCCTGCTTAGGGGTTCCGCAGAGGTTGAAGCTGCTGATCTTGCTGTTAACCCCCCCCTTCCCCAGTCTGGACCTCTTTGTTCAGCATCCCTAGCTACATATTTGGACAAAGTGTTTCCCTGTGAAACTTCTTTTTCAAAAGTTTTGTGACCCTCCTAGAGCACCCCAGAGAACTGTCATGATCCTTGAGTCCAGCTGGGTGTCCTTGCCTCCACTCTTCTCGGGGCTTGGCACCAGTGTGGCTACCTTCGATGGAAAAGTAGAGGATAGAGGGTTCTGCCGAATGCTGCAGGTGTGGTTATACAGCACAGATATTGGTTTATGGCTCCTTATGTTCTTGCACTAGCACACAAATGGTCTGCATGGACCACTGCCTGATCCTTTATTCTTACCAACCTCTCTTCCCCGCTCAAGGCCAAAGGTATACCTGTACATAATTTTGTTTCATTTGTAAAATTATAGATTAAAACAGTTAATGCACTGGGACACTTAGACCTGAGTTGATATTGTTGGCTTCTGAAGTCCTCAAGTTAATTTTATTTTGGAAGCTTAATCTATCTTTAACATAAGATTTGTTTAATATTTAATGTAGCTACTCTTTGTTGCTTCTTCTACCATAGTGTAGGAACATAGCACAGCAGGATTCCAGGTTGGAAAGAACTTCCTAGCTGAGTGCTACTTTGCAGCTTAGAAAAAACCTAATCCATTTCAAAAGCAGACTGATCTTTTTTAAAGATTAGGCTGTTTGTCCTTCTTGATGGGTGTGCCGGAACCTTGCTCCTCTCGATATTTAGAAATAGATTTTCAATTTTCAACCTACAGTGGCCAATGGAAAGTTTCTACACATTTCTTTTGTATTGACATTGTCCATTAAGTTAAATGGATTTTCCCACCCAAGATATCTATGCTTCTGAGTACTCGCAAACAGTAATTTTATTGTTGCTTATTAGTTGCTCATGCTGAGTAGATTCTGCTCTTTCCCATGTGATTGTCCATGTTTGAATACGTCTTTCTTGATCATGAGTCGTCAGAAGTGACAATATAATTTTAAATAATGTCTGATCAATGTCTGTGATATTAAAACTCTGCTATCTAGCCTGATATAGCTAGATGTATGTAGGACTGCATATGCCTTTTTATTGCTGTACTACACTGTGTCTGGTGGTTGCCTTATGACCAATTAATATCTGTAATTTCAAACTGATGAGTCACCTGGCTTACAGCATAAAATCTAGCTATTAAGTCTATTAAATACATGGACTTGTGTCTCATTTTTATTTTTTCAGTAATTTTATTCATCCATTTTTCCTGTATAATATCCCGGACTTTCTCTAAATTGATATCCCTAATTTCATACTATCAATAAATTTCACATTTTTCTTTCATGCCAAAGTTATGAATGAAAGATCATTGGGAAGAGGGAACCTTTAAGAAATTTTAATAGGAAGACTCCCTTTCCCCCAATTTATCAATTTGCTTTTTGGTGTAATGTACTGCCCTCTCTTTTCAGCTAAGTCTTTCTCCAGTTTACAGACTTGCACTGGTCCCAATCTGCTGTTTGTGTAACTACTGTAAGATAGTTATGTTCCTTACGTGGTACAGTATCAAATGCAATACTGAAGGTCATATAAGTTAGATCTGCTGCAGCCCCCCATCTTTAATATGAGTTATTTTATGACCAAAATCTGTATTTACCTTGGTAAAGCCACGTTGTATTTTATCCCAGGTTTCCATTTACCTCTGTGTCTCAAAACAGTCTTTCCTCTGAAGTTCTTAAAAAGAATTGCACACTATCAAGCTCAGAGTAACAGGTGTAAAGTTGCCAGTTCTTCTGTTTTTCTCTTTCTGAATTGTATTTGTTATGTTGACATTCTCGGGTAATGTGGCATCGCTTTTTTTGATTACTTACTATTGAATTCATAGGTGAGTTGTTTCAGTATTTGGGGCAGGAGTTTATCTATTCTGCCTGGATTAACTTTACCAAACCTTAAAACCTTTTCTTCTGTCTTGAGTACGATTTATTGTCATACACACATTTTTGGTAATTGTCTGGCTATTGCTGTCATTCTCCTTACAGAGGATTGAGTTGGAAAGATTTGAGATGGCCATGCCAACATTATCTTCGATCTCAACTCCATTCTTACTGTGTAGCAACTTCACTGCAATTTCAATTCTCTTTTTCTTTATCCTGTCAAGGAATAGTATACATTCATTTTAATTTATATTGCTAGGTCTCAGGACCTGTCATCTGTCAGGACTCAGCTTGACTTTTGGAGATTTTCATTTTATCCCTACATTTTTTGACCTCTAAGACAGAGCTTTTATGTCATTCCCCACCACCGCCTCCCACCTCCTGCCCCATCCTTTCTTGTAGGCTTTTTGCTCATACCTTATACAGTGTTTAGATAAATCCATTTATTTTTTCAATTGAAAATGCTGCACACTTGTCAGTTCTCTTTATGGAGCTGCCAACTCTTTTTCTTCAGAGGATACTGAACATGGCGAGGCTGTAGACCATAGAACTCAAGGTCTTAGACTTGAGGATCATCTGTGTCTAAGCCTGAACTCTTTATTTTTGTTTGAAAGTGACATAGGGTGAAAAAAAGGCATGCAGTCTGCAAAATGCTGTTACTAACAACAGACTATTTCAAGTAGTCAATTCAGCTCATTTTGACTAAAAAGGATTACTGAATGATTGTGTAACAGCAAAGATGTCACCCTCTTCCATGGGCCTATTTGGCTTGAAAAGAGGGTATTTGTTCATCGCTGCTTTGTAACAGCTTAAAGCACTTTCTGACCATTCTATGATAAATGACAAAAAAATTCTCAAAGTGAATTATGAGTGCCCATTCAGCAGTTTTCAATCCATTCAACTTGACTAGTTCTTTGACTAAAGAAGGTCATGGAGTCACTGAATCACAGAATCACAGACTATTAGGAGTTGGAAGGGACCTCAAAAGATCATCCAGTCCAATCCCCCTGCCTGAGCAGGATCACCTAGACTACGTCACACAGGAACACATCCAGGCGGGGTTTGAATGTCTCCAGAGAAGGAGACTCCACAACCTCTCTGGGCAGCCTGGTCCAGTGCTCTGTCACCCTCACAGTAAAAAAGTTTTTCCTCATGTTCAGATTGAACCTCCTATGCTCCAGCTTGCTCCCATTGCCCCTTGTCCTGTCACTGGCTATCACTGAGAAGAGCCTGGCTCCTTCCTCCTGACACTCACCCCTTATAAATTTATAAACATGAATGAGGTCACCCCTCAGTCTCCTCCAACCTAAAGAGACACAGCTCCCTCAGCTGCTCCTCATAAGGGAGATGCTCCACTCCCTCGATCGTCTTTGTGGCTCCGCGCTGGACTCTCTCAAGCAATTCTCTGTCCTTCTTGAACTGAGGGGCCCAGAACTGAACACAGTATTTCAAATGCGGTCTCACCATCTGACCTGTCCTATCGGAGATAGGTCATCACCGACATTTTGTTTCATTTCTCACCACTCTGCTCCATGTGATACCTCCCAGAAACCAGACAAAGCTGGGAGGATCGTCAGAGCCCAGGAAATGTGGCATGGGCCGCTCACTGTTTCAGCTTTTCACCAGGCTGCCAGGTGGAATAGAAGGGGAGGCAGTCATGTTGTTTGGAGGTGGAGGATGACCCTTGCCACCAAGAAGAAGGCCGTCTGGCAGATGTTTTTCAGGCCGCGTCCTCTCTTTTTGTAAAAGCCTCTCTACTTGTAAAGCCAGATGCAGCCCTGACTGGGTGGTCCATGTGGTGGCTTTTCCAGCATTGGAAAGGAGATGGCTGCAATAGCTGACAGGGAATACAATAGTAGTAACTCTGCTGCGTACACATACACTTTC
>NW_010201010.1:8928-19901 GCF_000695765.1 Mesitornis unicolor | reverse complement strand
CTCTTCCTGCTGAGATGCTTATTTCCTCCAATCCTTCCTGGTCTCAGTAAAACTGACCACAGTAAGTAATTGAAAAGCCTAATATTCCTGTTTACTTTTTTTACTGCAACTGTGATCAACAGAATCATTGGAGACTTGATTCATATCATGTAGTAAGTGAGAGAAAAAAAAAAAGCATGCTAATTAAAAATGTCCACTGAGATCTAAACTTAGAATACAAGGAAAAAAAGATTGGCAAGAATGACATCTGGAGGCAAGCTCAACACAAAGATGTCTGGCGAAAATGAAGTGATCATAGGCACTCAGTAAATATAGCAGTTTTAAGAATAGAATCCCTCATACTTCATGTTCTCCCAAAAATAAGCTTAAAGTCAATGCAAATATTATTAGCCTTGCTTACACATGTCTTTTCCTGCATTCCCTTTCTGCAGAATTGACATTTCCTCTAGCAGAGGTCCAAGCAAACCCCTGTAGTCTGTTCTGTAACACTAATTAGCGTTATCTATCTAATAATTATTTCATTTTTCTGCAAAACAGATTTCTGGAGATGGTTTTTATGTGATTGAATCTGAGTGTCAGAACCTGGAAGTAAACTTTAAAGAAGCAGGGACATATCCTCAGCATTGTCTGTAGGTAATCAGCATTGTGTGTAGGTAATCTGCATTGCAGTGGTACAGAACAACTCAATTGAAGGAGTTGATATGAAAATGCTGAATCCAAGAACTGTAGTAATAGCTTGGTGGATGACACTACATAAGATTCTTAACTTGGAAAGGCAGGAGTCCAAAAAACTCAGAAATTTCAATAAAAGCTTAATTTTATCATGTAAGCAAGGAACATCTAGATTAAAATATTGTTCCTTGATTTCTCAAACTGGATGGTCAGATAGATTTTACTTTGATGCTAAGAAGTGGTAGTCATATTCGACTTTAAACAAATAGTAATTGCTGAAAATATAGCATAGTTGAATGAATGTGGAAAAAGAAACATTTGTGGAAAAATGTCAACTTCTGCAAAGGAACTCAGATTACTAGAACAATTTTTTTTTGGCACAGGGATATGAATGCCAGAAATCAATGTTAGTTGTGTGTGTGTGAGAGCCAAATATGAAGTTAAAAAAAAACCCAACCAAACCAAAATCCAGTCTACACTCACTATTAAATCCAGCAGAAAACAGCAATTTCATTAAATGGTACAACTGAAAGAAGAATTGCAGAATCAGAACTCTGATTCCTGCCAAATATTTTGCCACATAAAATTAGTAGGAAGAGTGGTTTTATAGTCCTTGGTTGTCAGAAAACCACCATTTACTAATGCATTTATAGGAAGTTATCGATTCTCTTACTGTTTGAAATAAAACTATGAAACTCCTAAGTACAATTTATTATGATGGACCTCACATGAAAAAAGCCTCAAGTACCTATGGAAAGTTGTGCTAAGTAGGTTTGTTAGATCCAGTTAAAATTTGTATTAAGAGTCAGTCTTCGCATGCAGGAAAGTGTCACAATGAAGTAGTTAAATGACTGGGATGATCACTGACCTGAAAGGGAATTGCTTCAGCTAAGAATCGGGATCCTTCCTGGAAGATTATGCTTGTATAAATGACGACAAGGAAAGGTGACACTCGGCTATCATAAGAGTGTAGTACTTCAATACTTTAATAATACTTCTGTAATACTTTTGTTTGGACACAAAAGTGAATAAAGAATGTCAGTATGAATAGTATTCGGTGGAAAGAAACCTTGACCAGTTCTAAATGAGCACTATAAACCAAATTAATGCTGTTACAATGGTATATTGTATGTCCTCTTATTATTGGACCTGGTGGATCAATTTTTATTCTGAATGCTGTTCTGTGATACACATTTAACAGCAGTTAAGGAATAATAGAAGTCCAGAAGTCTTTAGAGTTTCTGATTGCTATGAATAAGAAATTAACTTTCTAAAGAGAAAGTAATGTGCGTTAGTTTGTACTTCATGAGCCTTAGCCTTTCCTCTGTGAGGAGAGGACTCTCTCTGAGCCACATACTCAAAGCAGGGCCATTGACTCCTCTGGGTGGAGGCACCCATTGCAGTCCAGGTTACTCAGATGTGCAGATGAACGTTCATGTGCAGAAAGACATTGTATTTGTGATAACGTCTGACAACTAGGAGAAAAATGTCCTTCAGAACCAGTTTCAGTCCATCTCAGATGATTGAGTCTTTGCCACAGAGGTGAGCTTAGGGACCTTTGCCCCCCACACATTACTGCTTTGAGATCACTACAGGGAAGGGTGGGTGCCAGAGGAGAAATACTCTCCCATGTATTTTTCCTGTAGGAAATTTTAATGCTGTTAAAACAATTTTCATCCTTTCTGCTCTTTGCAGTAGAGAAGCATATGGTCCCACATGTGGTGACCAGCACTAGCAACACATTAATGCCTTAGATAGATGCTAAATTTTGCTATTATGACGGCAAATGCAATTAGACCTGGGCATAATGAGACAAAAGATTCCATAGCCAGAGAAAAGCACATGTTTCCTACGAGTTAGAGACCTGGTATCTATTTGTAATTATACATACACAAGATAGAATGGTTTATATCTCCAATAATCTTTAAAGACTGCCATCTGCCTCTAGACAAACCTAAGCAGGAAACTGAATTTGGATAAAAACCTGCTGTGGATACTTAATTCAGTTAAGGGATCAATTTCTAATAAAATTTAAGGATTGGGCTGTGTGATAATCCTTTGTACTACCTGCAGCAGCAAATTTGTCCTTAGCTTTTGTTCTCCTCAGTGTCACAGTGGCACTCCGCTTTCTGTTAAGTGATATGCCCAGTATGGTCACTAAAAACTGACTGAAACAAAATAGAAAGCATATAAACATTACTGTTACTATAATAGTAATAATAACAGTAAAACTGACCAAATGAAATAATAATAGAAGTGCATTAAAATACATTTCTTTGTTAAGTATAGTCATGATGTTCCTAAGAATTGGATTATGAATGCATACACATGTACATACACTTGCTACACATGAGATCAACAAAGACCTTCAGTGTTACGGGATAAGACAGACATGAAATGAGGGCAGAACAGAAGTGTTTGAGTTAATGTTGGTTTGAAGTGTTCTGTTCCTAAGCAAGAGCAGTTTGCATGAAATGTATTCCCTGGTATGTGCTGGCTGCTTCTGCACTCTGTTCTTAGCAGTTTCCTTTGAACTCTCTCACTCAGCAGAGAACAAGGTCCATTTCAATTTGATAAAGAGGAAATCATGATGACCTGTATATAATAGATTTAAGTGCAGTATGGGGTGTTATGTTTTCTTTCAGGATGTCTTTAGGGCTAATGCAAAGATAGCATTTTAATGTTTTGGGCTTTGTGTTGCTATCCAGTTAAAGGTTTAAGTCAGATTTATAGATCCTTTGTGACATTTTGGAAAAGGAAACATTACTTCACCTATTACACTGCTAACAACAGAATGCAGTTTTCTTAGGTAAGTCAGAAGTTCTAGCCAGTGTCAGAGGTTAGCTACATTAGTAATTATGATGAAAGAAAAGCCTCTATTAATGCTTATGCACTAGGATTAAGATGACCTGAATGCTGTAATCCTTCCTGTTCAACTGTTGGCATCGTGCTGCCATCTGACAACAGCTGTTTCCTCCTTAATCTCATGGAAAAAGTTGTGGTAGATTGTAGCTTGCACCATTACAAGCTCAGTCATTCTAATTTATGTTTTAGTAAATATGCGTGTTTAGCACAATAAAAACCTCTTAAATGTGTACACGTATTACATATAGTGTAGTCTTGTTTATTTTTGGCATCTGCTTTTATTAAGTACCCAGAGAACCAACCAAGGTTGTTCTGCACCAACACTTTCTTTTAGTTCTGTAGTTAGGAGCATACCGCGTGAGATAGCAGGATCCAAAACCTGTCATGAGGAAAAAAACAGGCATTTGTCGCACATCAAAAAATGAGTAAGCGTTGCATCTTATGACACTTGGTAATTGCCACTCTTGGCAGAAGACCAAGCATGAAGTTCGCAGTCTTTTGAAGCTACTGGAACTGAAAGATGCTGCCTTGGAACTGGACATCAGGCTGACATCTCTGTCTTTCCTGCCAGCTGCTACTTTCAGGACACAAAATTACATTAACCTCAAGTATTTCCCAAGCTTCAAATTGTTGGGGTACTTAAGATGAAGCTTGTACTTCTGAAACTCATCTATGAGAATCTGATTTGAACACTGTTGGATCATGATCCCATCCTAGGCACTGGTTTCACTGAAAGCTACCAGTATGTTTACATATATTGAATACATTTGGTACTGGAGATAAAATAAAGGCTTGCTAAATGACAAAGTATTCCTTGAAAGCATAGGACCAAATGTTCATATGTTTTTAAAAAGAAATCTCTTTTTGAGTTGGTGATGCACAGAAGTGTGACCGCTGTTGGTTGTGAAGTGGAAGAATTTCTCCTGAAGATACTGTCCTTCTATGGATGCTTTCTGAGTTTAGCTTGGGAACACAATGAAATGCAGACATGGATAGAGGAGAGAAAGAAAAGGGTCCCACTGAAAGTCAGGCACATAATTCTGTATGTTTCAAGAGTAGCAGCTCAGAACTGAAGGATCACATGAAATACTTTAATGAAGTCATCATCTAAAATAGGGACATCTCTTTTTACAAGAACAATGAAGGTGATAGAAGGCACCTGGCTTGCACCCATCATTACCCAGCACTGTGTATGTGTAGATGATGCTGAGGATACCACTCTTTAATACACAGGAAAGGGGAGAAGGATTATGTGAGTGTCAGATTGACAACTGTTGTGCTTTGATACAAACAACAAACCTAATTATTGACAGCAAAAATACTCAAAGCCAGGTCTTAGCTTCCAGTGGCAGAACTCCCAACTTCTGCTGGGGAAAATGAGCTGATGGCCAAGGTCTCCCAGAATCCACGTACACCATCCCAGTAACTGTTGAGGGAAGTGAAAACAAAACTGCTCTCTGTTTTGCAAAATACAAAAGACTATCCTAATAGTAGGACAGAAGAGACAATTGGGCCTACTCTGCTGTCTGCTTTTCCCAGCAAATATGCACTTCTGAGAAACAGAAATCCTTACTTCATGTTTGGAGATGGTGACTTCAGTGGCTGTAACACACCACGGACTGACTAGGCAGAGACTGAACTTCTCATTCACTTCTAGATTCGTGCTCTGGAGTTTGTGCAACGATGAATTTGGACATACTGTTGTGTTAGCTAAGATTCATGCTAAGATTGTTAGCTTACCAAATCTCTGGGTTCTGCAGTGCGCTTTTGTATTAGCTGCTTCCAATTATGAGACTTTTTGTGCAAAAATGAATAGTTGGGGCAAAATAAAAGTATCCTGAGTCCTAATAGATAGAATTAAATACTGCAAGTATTTTTGTGACACTTGCAGAATGTATGAATAGTGATCTAATGTTTAGGGATGAAATGGAAGGAAACAGAATATGGAGTACTCTGCCTCTTGTATAAACTGTATTTAATATAATCTTTAAACATGTAGATTCTTGTGAATATTCTCAAGAAGGTTTGTTTTTTTTCCGCTGTTTCTTTTATTTGCACTATCTACTTTAGTTTAGTCTGAAGGAAATAGAGTTTAAAATGAATTCTTAGTTTCCAGCCCTACTGCCTCAAACATTAACACCAAAACCAAATGATTAGTGGGACAGTCTGTGGTCATCAGTATGAGCAAGATTATGAGCTCTGGGGATGCATATGAATGTATTTTTTAGAAGTACATAGGAGCTGATAGTATATACTGGCATCTTATAGTGATAACAGATCTTTTTTAGAAGGTCTTCAATCCAGAGGTGTTCTTAACGTCTGTACTTTTTGCTGTTGCAAAATGTATTTGACAGTTGTAGTTCTTTAACTCAAAACACCACTCAGAAATTTGTAGTATGTAGAGGATGTCTTTCTGTTTTTCCATTGACATTTTTGATATTTACATTTCCAATCAAGGCATAAACACAACAGTTTCGCCTGACTAAAATTTAAATACGTGTTTATTTTGCTAATATGTAATTCACTGAATTAAGATAACACTGAACATCCACTATGAGCAAAAAACTTGGCTTGCAATTTAGAAAAGGGCCTGTGTCCTGCAGATAAGTATACTGTCAGTGTTATCCTGTGTTTAAAATGTTTCAGCTGCAGGGGTTAGAATTGAAGAATTGCTTCATTTCTGCAAAGTGGGAGCAGGCCAACCTGTGCATCACAAGATCCAGGTTTAGGACTGAGTTCCTGAGAGTTATTTGTGACCACAGCACATTAAATTAGATCCAGATTTCCTTGAATGGTAATGCTTTTAAGTCTAATCAGAAAATTGTATCCTCTGAAAGTACAAGAATTCAATCATAAAGTTAGCAGTGTGTTGCTTTTTAAAAAAGTTATATTTTAAATATAATGCAATATAATAAAGGATTTTTACTACTGCCTTATATACTGAATCATAATTTATATTTTTTGTCATTCATACACATTTACACTACTTTCATTGTGGTAAGGAATCAGAATTATTTTTAATTATAGCCTATTTGAACATAAAAGTAGCTGGACTGGATTGGACCAAAATCTGTCTCTATGTGGTATCCTACCAATGTCTTAAAGATGCCCATACAAGAGTTTTAAAGCAGGGCCGACATTCCTGATGCTTTCACCAGCTTGCAGCCATGTGCTGCCAGGCAATTCCTGAGCCAGATGTTCTTCCTATGTGTTTAGTAATACTCAATGGATTCTTTTTTTTTGCAAACATTTCCAGTCTTGCTGAGAACCTTTGTAAGCTTTTAGCTTCCCCAGCATCCTGTGGCAAGCAATTCCACTTGCTTGTGCGTAATGACACATTACGTGAAATGCCACCACTTCCTCTTTGTTTCAAATCATTTTTTCATTGTTGTTGTAGTCAATTCCCCTTAGCTCTGGTGCTCAAAGAGACAATGAACAGTCCACTAGTATAATTATTTTTATTTGCCTTAGAGGTTTGTATCTTACTAATTTAGATCCCAGTCTTCACCTGTGCACCACAGGCTTTTGCTATAGTTTTTGTTTTTTTTTTTTAAATTGATCCTATAATTATAGTAGCCAGCAGTAAAATTGCTAGAATTATGAGCAAGGTATACCCAACTAAGCCCTGAATTAGAAATGGTATTTAATGTAGTTTAAATATGACTATTGTTTAAACAAAACACAGCTTTCATTGTGTTTTGTTTGGGTGTAAGATGCAATCAGCTTCTTAACAGAAAACTTGATCTGAATGTACAATTTAGGCCAATACTTATTTTATTATTAATGTATATGGTTTACTTCGGTAAGAGTATGTTATGCCGAAAGAGTCTGCCCCATGTACGTTTATGGTTTAAAAGACTTTCTGGCGTACATCAAGTATAATACAGAAAACGCCATCGCTAGATTTGCAAGTATATTCTTCTGTATTTTGCTATATGCATATAATTTAAGAATAGTACATAATAATCTATTCCAACACCTCTATACTTTCTGTCTCTAAATGTGAGTAATACAAAATACACTACACATACTGGGTCCTTATGCTTTGAAATTTGGATCCTTGCAAAGCAACGGTAATGAAACTGTATTTTAAAATATTAGCCTTGCTTTTCATTAAAGTACTCATCTGCAGTCAAAAAAATGAGAAATTAGGTTGACTAAAATAGTTGCAATATTCTGAACTGAATAGTTAAAAGTAGGGAACTCTACTGACTAAAGCTGGATACTTAAAACCCTTGGAAGCTGGTATTCATGGCAGCAGGATAGAGACACATCCTAAAGTGATGACCGTTTCTCAGCTTGTTGGAACATAAAAAATATATTTGCTTCATGGGGAAAAACAACATTCCAGTTTTGCCCATGTAACAAGTACTTCAGGCAGCACTTAAGATATTTAAAACTATTATGGTTATATATTGTAACATATATTTTTGCATAACATTATGGCACACATTATAGATACATGGTGCTGATTCCTTGTGAAAATATCTTCCTCTGATTACTGTAATGAAATGCACTTTGCATAGATAATGTTGTAGAACCTGATGCTTCCACAAATAGGTAACTATGAAACTGGGGCTAGGAGAAAGAAAAATCTTCAGCTTGAAATCTGCTCCTATGAGCATCTGCTCTTATTGTAACAATAATTTTTATAGCAATTTTGTCTTAATTTTTAGTAATGCCACAAAGTAACTGAAGGGAAGAAGCTAACAGGCTAAGAAAAGATAAAAGAATTATTTTGGCAGGCATGCAGCTTTTCCCCCTAAACTGTTTATTCATGGCCAGGAGCCCCCAAAACAGCATACAGAAACGTGGTCTCTGTGCTGTTTCTTTGGTAAAACTAAAACTATTAGACATCTGAAGGTTCAATGGTTGTAAATTAATTTTCCTAATTTTTGTTAGTGACTTGTGGGATTTTGCAGTCTTGAAAACCACCCTATGTCAGTGAGTTTACCATATAATTTATCAATTTGCCTTTTTTCTATTTATCAATATTTGTCATATCTGTCCCTACTGAGAACAAAACCTAAGACAATCTGTGGTAATGTCAATTGGGCAATTAAAAAATCTGGATACAAGTGCTAGACATTATATGTCTGCATATACAGCAATGATGGAGAAAAAACATTTGGACAATACTTGAGGCTTTGTCGTGGTTTAGGCCCGGTGCATAACTAAGCACCACGATGCCCCAAAAAGGGCTAGTCAAAATAAGGACTAGGAGGGCTTCTCACCACTTAAACAGGTCACAGGCAAAAGACAGACTCATCATAAGGAATAAAAAATAAAACAATTTTAATTTGTTACCAACATCAGAGTAGAACAATGGGAGATACAACCAGATCTTAAAGTCAAAACACCTTCCCCCCACCTCTCCCTTCTTCCCAGTCTCAGCTTTTGTTCCCAGTTTCTTCACCTTCCCCCTCCTCCTTTGCCTTGAGGCGCAGGGGGATGGGAGTGCGGGTTGTAGTCTGTCTTCCCAACACGTGCTTCTCAAGAGCAGGGAAAAAACCCAAAACCTGAGCCCAGTGTCTCTCTCTCTGCTTCCACATGGCCCCCTTTCCATAGGGTAAAAAGTCCTCAAAAGTCCAATATGAGTCTGCCCACAGCTGCAGTTTCCATCATGCACAAAACTGCTTCAGCCCAAGTCCACAAAACTCCAATCTGGGTCTGCCCATGGTCACAGTTCCTTCACACACAACCAGTTGACCCGGCTCTCGCCACGGGTTGCAGAGGGGAAACCTGGGTTCTGCATCCTCCTCCTCCTCCCTCTCCTTTTTTTCCTTCAACCGACATTGGTATTCTTCAAAACTGTTCTCCTCGGGCCTCACTCCTTTTCTCCACTGCAGGTCTCTTCTGATGGTTATGGAGATCCCGGCTCTCTCTTTTTTTTTCGGATGAAGCTGCAGCAGGGCTTAAGCTTAAGTTGTGGTCGGGGCCGGCCAAGCCCAGGTGGGCAAGGCCAGGGCCACGCCACCCACACCTGGGGCCACGCTGGTCAGGGCCGGTGCCAGAGAGAGAGTGAGGCATGCCCTGCACCCCCCTTAAATACATGAATTCACAGGGGCGCTGATTGGTTTGGCCCTGGTCAGAGGTGGGTCTGACAAAGGCAAAGGGGGAGCTTTTCAGGTAGCTTCTTAAAGGGCCATCTCCATAGCCCTTCCCCCGTTACCAAAGACACAATCAAAAACCCCTCACAGAAAACCCAATACAGGGTTACTTGTTTGTTTGTGGCCTATGTGCTGGTTTTGCGATGCTTCTGATTTGTCCTTCACCTTGTAGCTTGTCCTCTTAAATCTAGATTACATGCTATAGCACAGGGAGAAACAAAATGCAAACAGTATACTTTTCCTATGACTACTACTTGGTTACCGCTAACCTGGTAAGCTAACAGAAGCTTAATTTTATGATACTTGTTAATTTCAGTGTTATAATTCTGGGAAAATTGCAGACTCTCCCAGAGCAGAGGTACTTGTCTGCAGTTGAAGCTTTTGGATATCAGCCAGCAGGTGGCAACGAGATGAAAGCTCCTAAGGATGATTTATCCCCACATGTACTCCTGCAACATGTTCCAAAACAAACTTCAATTAAATAGGTGCTAAATTCCCTCAAGAACAGCAGCACTAATGATATCAGAAGTACCTTCTTTGTAATATTTTCTACCAAGTTTCATTGTCATGCATGCTCATATGCAAAATTAGTCTCTTTTCATTGAGAATTTGTGAAATACCCACCTCAAATTACTGGAAGTGTTTCTTATATTTCAGTTTTAAGGATGGTAAAAAATTAGCTTGGAAAAAGAGGTAAAAACAAAATAGTTTTTGCAGCCTACTTACTATACAGGGATTGCTAAAATGCATAATTACTAATAAAGAGATGGTACTCTGGTTGGACAAGATGTGCCCTTTCAAAAATGTTACTTCTCATTAATGCAAAATGCAGTCCTCAGTTCTTTGCCTCTGTCTCTTATACACACAGGTTCATAGTATACAAGGTAATATAGCACTTTCTCTTATGGTCAAGGAAGGATAGAAAAGAGAAGCTGACGTTTATTTAATATTTTTAGATAAACTGTCCCATGGTAAGAAACTGATGGCCTCACGCAAGTTCTAAGATGGAAATATTATTGACCAGACTATAGGGCCTTCTGGCAATTTGATTTTGGATTTCAGCAAAAATACATGAAAATCTATGAGAGGTGGTGTTCCCCAATCCTGGGAATTGCTTTTTGTCCCTGAGGAAAATGCGTGCCTCCACTGATGTAAGTCAGTAGTGCCATTTCCACTGATGTTCAAGTGCCAAGATGTAACCTACCTTCCCTGATCTGAGAGAGCAGTACCCAAGGGCTGCGGATGCCTCCGTGTCAAAGATCAAACCCCTACACAGCTGCACATCCTGACTGCTCGCTCGGAACTCCACTTCCCTGTGGCAGCCAT
>NW_010201010.1:0-8897 GCF_000695765.1 Mesitornis unicolor | reverse complement strand
CCCCCCCTCCCCTGTGCCAGCCATATGGCTGGAGCCATTCCCTTGGTGCTCCTCCCCCTTGCTGGATTTGCATGTACATCCTCCCCCACAAACTACCCCATTTCCCTGGCCTGTTTTGTGCCATGCAGTCTCGTTCCAATTTTGTTCATGATTGTATTAATGTCTCCCAGTAAAGCTGTGATTGCATTTCACAGACTGATGTTTCAGGAGGTGTTACAGATGTCCTCATAATATTTCTATGTTATGTATTTTTACAGTTTACATTGCTTTTCCCCATATTAATGCTTATTTTAAAAGATGCTTCAGCTTCCTTTTTTTTTTTTCTGGACATATGGTGAACAGTATTGTACATAGTGTGAGTTATTAAACAGTGAGATACCATATTAAATCAAACCAAATCTGACTGCTATAACATTTTTGGGTGAGTATCTTCCAAATTAACTGTAAATGTTATGTTTTTTCCTGCACAAACTACACAGATGATATCCTGATGTAGGCAAACTTTCAAATTTAGCCTTCTGTAACACCAGGAATTGCTTCCGAAATACACAGCACTGGGAGTGTATTCTTGCCTTGTATTTCTGCAGCTCTTGCTGAACTTTGCTCTACAAACCTGCCTGTCACAATTTCTCTGCAGACAGAGATGAACACGTTGGCTGCAACAAGTGATTTATTAAGTCTAGTCATTTGTGACTGTCACAAATGTACCCTGGAAGGACTGAGGCCTGAGAGGCTACAAATTTGATTTTCTTTAACATTATTTGTGACTAATGTGTGTTGCTATGCATCAGTCTAGAAATACTCATGAACTTTATAGTTATTGCTAGCTACATGGTACTGTAGTACAGCTATGAAAGAGCTTTGAGTTTTTATTCTTGCTATATGACTGGTATTTTTTCAGCTTTCTCACTGGCTGCTTTCAATCACAGAGAAACAGAAACTCAAATATTTATTTATTGTACAAGGTTTTGAATGAGTTGGAAAGATACGGATTTGATGGATGGACCATTTGGTGGATAAGGAATTGGTTGGATGGTTGCATCCAGGGGTTAGTGGTCAATGGCTCGATGTCCAGATGGAGATGGGTGACAAGTAGTGTCCCTCAGTGGTCTATACTAGGTCCAGTGCTGTTTAATATCTTCATCAATGACATAGAGAGTGGGATCAAGGGCACCCTTAGCAAGTTTGCAGATGGTACCAAGCTGATTGGTGCGCTCAACAATTTGGAGGGATGGGATGTCATCCAGAGGAACCTGGACAAGCTGGAGAAGTGGACCCATGTGAACTTCATGAGGTTCAACAAGGCCAAGTGCCAAGTCCTGCACCTGGGTAGGAGTGGTCTTTGTCATCAATACAGGCTGGGAGATGACGGGATTGAGAGCAACTTTGCGGAAATGAGTTACATGAAAGTTACTTCTGAGTAGCTATGAAGAACAAATAAAAAGCATCAGAAGTACTATCAGAAACACATAACCAGGGTTTTTTCCTACAGTTTATGTTTGTGGATTTCTTTGTTCAAAATCTGGCCCATCCTTGTTACAATAATGCTATTGAAAAGTAGCTTCCAATTCCAAATATCATACACTTACATTCAAATTTAGTTCAAAATTACATGTGCTAAGCATTGCTGTCAAAGTTAATTTATGCAAAATATGTAGAAAAAAAAGTGCTTGTGTTAATTGATGATTTTTTACAGAATGCATGCATAACAGAAACAATCCTGGTAAGCTAATGAAAAAGCCAAGACAAGCAACAATGTGAGGACTTCTATTCCTGTTTTCTGATTTGTCTCTGGTACTTTCAGACACAGATTTAAGACATACTGTCCCATGAATATGATATTTCTCAAGCCATAGTTTAGATTTCACATGTGGTTACATAGTTTAGATTTCACATGTAGTTAAGGTATGGTGCCCTTCTTTTGGATTTTAGTTAAAATTTTGAAAAATGCAGTTCTGAGTTTATAGGAACCTTTTTTAAAATTCATGTTGAATTCAGAATGTTGTTTCAATTCAAAATGGCAAAAATAATACTGACAGCTTGAAATATTCCATATTAAGGGTGGCTGAATTTGACTGCATTGTGTAAAATGTGAGAGCAGGAAACATTTTTTCTAAGGTTTTTTGGAGATGAAAGAGAACGATGCAAAATGAATATTTTTGTCAATAAGAAGGAACTAAGAATATTCTGCTTTGTGTGAACTTGAAGTTTTACTGAGTAATCTTCAGTTTCAAAGCCCTTACAGAGAAGTGGTTTTCTTTCTTGCAGCCCATGACTCATGCAATTGTTCCTTTCTTTGTTCTGAAACATTTCGTCTCAGCTCATAGTGACATTTCTGGATAGCTCTGGCTTGCTCATTGTGGATTGTGTCACAATTTTCATGTGCTTTTTCTGACTGTCTAAACTCAGAAGAAACTCTTCTCCTTCATGTCTGCTGTCTGTTTTACTTCACCAGATGTTTCTGTGCTGCAAATTCAGCTGTGACCCAATCTGCTGGCAACAGCAAAATTAGAAGGATAACGAAGACAAGAGCTCCCAGTCAACGTGCAGACTGACTTAGTGAACATATGCAGGAGAGACCATGGCTTTAGCTTCCTAGCAAGATGCAGACTGAAAAAACTACTCCAGCCCCTACTCAAACCTGATCTAAAACACGGGGGGAAGTAGCCGACATGGGCTGCGAACCAGAACTTGCCTTTCAAAGCAGCAAATCATATGTTTATTTTCAAGTCTGTTCTCCACACTTTATAGCATTATCTCCATCTCACTTGATGAAACTGCAGCTGGTCAGCTCATCCCCTCAGTTACATCCCAAATGCTGGATATTGGGGTTTACTTCCCGACTTAAAGTAGAAGAGAGGTGGACTTGTGGCTTACAGGAATCTTCTCTGCTCCTGCCTCTCCAGTGGGTTTGGTGTTGGTTGCAATGTTCCAGAGAAGTGACAAACTCAGGATTTCTGGCATTCATATGACAGCATCCTTAAAACAACAAAGTGAATGCCCCCTACCATTCTGTACATACCCCTCACAGGAAATTTCAGAATGAGCTTCCTATGTGTGCTTTGATGTGCAGATTGGTTAGCAAATCTGCTCAAACTGTATCATACACGAATATGTTCAAATCAGTCATAGAAGGACGATAACCACTGATGTGAGAAGCAGCCATGAGAAAAACTGGTATTTTCCATAATACCATGTTTGTGGTATATCCAGGAGAGTATTTGTGATCTCATATCATTTATCATTGATCATTTATCATCTCATGCCATTTTATCCCTATTAAATCATGCACCAAAGGAAAGTAAACATAGTGATGTAACAGGAAGTAATGTGCTGCATTCTTTGGTATGTTTCAGTTTGGTATGTTCAGTATGTTTCATATGGTGAATAATCTTCATAAATAGCTTGATATTATTAGCCCTGTTACATGGATAGGGAAAGGGTAGCAAGAATTGATATGAGGGCCTGTGCAAGGTCACATTACAAATAAGCATGGATAAATTACCAACACTGAAACTGATGTACCTCTGGGTAAAATTCAGCAGCTGTCTGACCACGAGCAAAAACATAAAGCAGATGAGAACCTCAGCCATTCAGTCCCCCTTGATTTATGTAAGGTAAGCAGATGGGCTGCGATGTGTGGGATTGGAATTTCTCCAGGAAGTGCATTCAAGAAAAATCGAACTGGATAAACTGTAATAAACGCATGTGCTCATTAGTCTTCTCAGTAACAGCATCGGTAGTTACTGTTTCACCTTTTGCAAAGTCATGGTATTAAGAATTATCCAAGCAGCCACCAGAGTGCACCAGATACATTTTAGAGCAACTTGCAAGAAAAGAGAGGAACATAAGAAGTGTCCCTCCCTTTTCTTCTTTCCTTCTTTTCTTTTTGATATGGGAAACAAATCAGCTGTTTAGATAGGTATGTGGAGGGCAGTGAGGGAGAAGGTGAAAACTTTCAGGAAGCTTTCGTGCCAATAGGTCTTGCTTGCTAAATTCCCCCACATATTGAACTGCCTGCTGACAGTATTGGACATTTTTTTTCCATAAAAACCTATTAAAATTTGAATATAGGGTGCACATTGGCTTGTAAGATCAGACCATAAGAAATGTTCATGATGTCTGGCTAGTAAACGTGTTATCAGCTTTCTGTGTACAAGTCTGCTTTCTGCGTTTAAGTCTGCTTTCTGTGTACACATATGTGACTTCATCCCGTCTTTGATATTTAGGGATGTGTAAGCTGATCTCAACACCTCCTACATGTCAGTACTGTACCTTTCAGTGTCCTGACTACTCCACACTGCGTGTGCCATATGGTGCACATTGTAACGTTGCATCTTCCATATTTTGAAGGGTAACATAAAAGCTCTAAAGGTGGAGCTTATCTGACAGATGTGGACATCTGCAGTTGACCTACTTATGTAGTCAGCCTTTCTAGTCAGTGGAAATAGACAGTTCTAGAGCATGATTCATCATTATGTCCTGAAGTGGATGTCTAACATGGGGCAGAGGATTTTACCTTCTAAAAGTGCATTTCGTTCACAGTCTTTCAATGGAGCATAAAATCACTTGCATGTCAGTAGACATCAAGAGTTAAATAACAGAAATCACATCCTGAGTATGTAACCTGTCATATTCTTTTTTATATTATCCCTAGCATTGGTTATTAATGGCTGCAGAACACCAGTCACATATGTGGTTCTTTATGTATTGGAGTGCAGGAATACATGAAGTGTGAAGCTTAATAAGGGTTAGATTTCATCTTACAATATACAAAAAACTTTCCATTTTCTGTCTTTTCTGGCTGCTAGCTGGAAACCCAGAAACACAATTTGAACAATGGAAGTACTGCCATTTTATTTAAATATGAGTGAATGAGCTGATGAGACATTTTCTGCTCAGTTTAAAACCCATCTGAACACATTTAACAGTAGATAATGCTAGGGAAAGGGTGAAACTCTCCTGCATTAAACATATACTTCTAAAGTTCTGAAGTACTGTTGTACTTTCCGTGCAGTACTGCATTGGTTGTCTAAATGCTTCAACATTGGTTTCACAGGGATCTCTGGACCTTTTAGGAATAAATCCTCCTACTGCCATTGAAGTCAGCCTGTGAATTCAAATTTGTAAGCTCACCTTCTGTAAGCCAGTGCTTCTCAGTGGATTGCATTTTTACCTGCTGAAAATTGATGTGTCATCAGGAACATGGAATGTGAAAAATCACCCATTACCTATATAAAATACATAATCATGTATTTATACAGAATATGAAAATCAGTGTGATTTATTTTTTATTGGGAAAACTTTAAAAAGGAAAAGAAAAGCACTCCTCAGTGAAGAGTCAAAAACGTATGTTGAAGACATGCATATTCAAACCCTGTAAGATAGTGATGAAGGATGGTACTGTTGAGAAGTTTGCTTTTTAGCAATTGCTTTGTGGAAGGCACTGAGCACAAGAACCCTGTGCGGTTTGCTTAGCTCTGATGACTGATTATAATAAGTTTAAAGGCACTGCATGACATCTTAATCTAAATATTTAAACTCTTTGAAGGAGTCTTGTATTCTGTAGCAAGATAGACTGATTTGTAATCTCTTTCCTCAATGATATCTCCTTTTATCACATAAAGCTGTATGCCTCAAATGGTGCATTTTTATTGAGTTGATTAGGAACAACCTTACTTTCCAGATAAGCATTCCTGTACTTTGTTAAGAACGTGAATATTAACTGCAAACTCTACAAATACTGACTGGAAGGTGGTTTAAGATACACCAGTGAAAGTGAGTGTTCATGTCAGTTTACAGCCATAATACGTCTGTAGGTCAAAGCTGTCTAGCCGGTTCCACTGTAAATCAGGAATAGTTTAATCAAACCAAGCTGTTCTGCTGTTATGCTGTCACAATAGGACAGAGTATGATCTTCTCAAGTTGTCATAGTAAAGAAAAAGGTGTGCCTAGCGTTAAGCTCCTAAATTCACTTCCACATTTGAAGTGTGTCATATTAAAGACAGATTTAAGAAGGAAACCAGTATCTTTGGTGGTTTGATCAGTAATTTAATCCCTATTCTCATTTATTAATATAACTTACATCTTCCTAACTCCTTTTCCCTTCCTCCTTGTGATATACTTACAGAAGCTTTCTTACTCTCTAGTTGACTGGAAAATACTCATTCTGGATTTAGCTGTTCTCAGTCTCCTCCCCCCACCACTCCCCATGAAGGAGACAGATTCTTCCCCTTCTCCATTTATAGAAAAGTTTTCTTTGAACGGTTCCTGGTGATGCCACATTGGCTACATCTTGTTTCTGCATTATTCTTTTTACAGCGGCCGGGCAGCATGTTATGGTGTGCCTTAATTACGATGTGTTTTAAGATGCTTATCAAAGAAAAAGTAGTTTATATTTTTGTTCTTATAGCACCTAATATATCTTTAGTTTGGGCAAAGGGCTTTGGAAAGCACTCATTAAACACAGAATGCTTTAAATGATTTTACTTTCTGTTATTTTTAGCAATTCTTTAAAGGAAGTTTTATAACTAAGTGGGGTATTTGGCATGCAACCAATTAGCTGAAGTTTTAGAAATGGCCAGGTGTCCTAAGGACCCTGGTGTTTACATGTTCAGTTTTCTTGGTTTAGTTTGAAAGAAAAAGGTTGGCCTCTTAAAAAACTTATTTTCCATTCTGTATAGGCCATTTGACAATTAACCACACGTGCATTTAAAGAAAAAGCCAAAGGCACTAGTAGATAGGTGTAGTGGCATACATTATAGAATGTTCTCTCATCTCATGCTGATGTATTTCTAAAGTGACCAGTGAAAACAGAGAAGTCTTGGTTTTGTTTTTATGCGAATAGTTAGGTTTTTGCCTTTTGGGCACAACCCGAGATGTTGAGAGTGCTGTGCCTTTGCAGTGCAAGTACAGGGAAACCTTTCTACAGTCCTAAGTTTTGCGGTGGTTTCATGTCCTTGTTTCTGTGTGTGTGTGTGTGTGTGTGTGTGAGTTGGTACATGCTGATAATTTGTCCTGGTGTATTCCTCTTGGTGCATACTGCTAGTTAAGCCATCGTAGCCATGCTACTAAGCCACTGCTTAAGCAGAACTGTGTAGCTGTGCCTTCTTTTTACCCATTCCCTCTGGAAACTCAGAACATCAGGGGAGGTGGGTCAGCTCCAACCTCTTTTGGTAGATCTGCCCTGATACAGGTGGTTAAAAATTTTAGAAATCCACATAGTTCCAAATAGGCCTGTTCTTTATTCTAATTTATATGCAAAGTTTATCTGTTGGTACTACTGTCTATTTTTTAGTAAATTATTTGGTTTAAGGAAAAATCTAAATACAAAAGTTTTGATGAAAAAATAACAAATTTCATACTGAAAATATTTTATTCTAAATACCTTGGCCAGCTGCCTACAGACAAAACATCTCACATAAGCCATGAAAGAGGCAGAATTTATTAAAACCCAGCACTCTGTTCTTCACATGAACACTAAGGCAGCAGTTGTCCTTCAGTGGTGTAAGAAGGGAAAAGGCACCTCTGCAATGGCTGGTCTGTTAACGTTGGCCAAGTCTTCCTGTGCTTGTTAATGTTGTGATTCACTCAAAAATTAATGGTGGCATTACGATTTTAAAAGAAATTGGGGTCATCCCGTTTGACATTCTGTAGAAGGCCACCCTTTTAAGAAAAAGCCTACTAGATTAAATTATCTGCTTAAGTCAATGACAAAATTCAGTTGTGACTGGCTGTCACACATGAACTCTGCAAAATCACCAGCTGTAAGCACCAAGTGTGTTTAGGACTCTGAAGGACAAACTGATCTTGTTCAGATGTGAGGGGAAGTTCTTCCTGTTTGCTTATCCACTGGGAGCAACTGTGCAGTGACTGTGGGTTGAGGTTTCTGTGCTGCCCCTGCTTGGCAGCTCTGTGTTGTGCAGAAAAACACCTGGTCCACCCATGATTGCATGCAGCTTTCCTATTGAGGTGTATGATGGTTTAAATAAATCAAGGTGCAGAACACTATGTACCTGCACAGTCCAGAACACCTCGTATAGCCAGAACTGGACTTCTCAGATGTTTATCTGCAAGTAAAGCAGTTACATGATTTTTTGTTTGTTTTAAAAGGCAAAAGGAAATGCAATGCAAGTTGCACTCATATTGAAGCCAATCTATTTACTTACACCATGAAGCAATTGTAATTCAGATAATTTACTTCTGTGAATGCAGACACAAATTACAAACCTAATACTTTACATACACATACAGGGTATGTTGTAGTGGCCATGGAAAGAAACAGGTTTGAGTGTTTTGGTACAAATCTTGCCTACCAAATCAAAACTAACTCCAAGGCAGCGAGTCCTATCTCATCAGAATCTGTGTGGAGGCTGTCCCCACCGAAAAGGCCAACCTAAGGCAGCCTTGCTCCCGCTGTTGCTGGTTGCTAGAGCATGACCTAGAGGTTTAATGCCAGCTGGTTTAAGGCACAGCAGCTCGGAGGCAACTCAACCACCTGTGTCCTTGTCTGATGCTATCACCTGCTGTGGTTTTTATAACGATAGCTTGTAATTAAAAAAAAACCAACAAACATAACATTTTTGTGTATGAAAAGTTAAACCAAAGGCAGAGCAATGTTGTGATTCAGTGAAATTGACAACGTAGAAAGCGAGGACTTAAACACATTCCGTATTTTCCCTGTCCGCGGGCTGCATTTGCCGCCCCGTAGTCCCTAGGCCGCCTCTACGGGAACCGCAGTCGGCGTATGCTCGCCGCTATTCCGCCCGCCCTGCTTACTCGGCTCTGAAGCTCCTGCAACTTCTCTTTCATGTGCCAATTGATCAGAAATACGTTAAACCAAGCTCCAGCCTGGCCAAAGAGCACTGGTTTTTAACACAAAGTGAACGCGGACGAGG
>NW_010201009.1:27423-27733 GCF_000695765.1 Mesitornis unicolor | reverse complement strand
CCTTCTTTTCTTCTTTTTGGGGTTTATGTTGGCTGGCTGGGGATAGCTCAACCTAGGGGAAGTTTCTGTGTTATGTGGGCCATTACTCTCTTTGGAATCTGATTCCACCCTCAGAGCTTCATATTTGTTCTGTAATGGGATCTGGGAATTTGATGTTATGTTGGAGGCAACACGCCTGCCGCGCCGGGCAGGTACCTGCTGCCATTCCTCATCGTGCCTCTCCTCAGCCTTGCAGACAGAGAGTGAGGGGTCCGCAGCCTTGGTGGCCACATGTTCCTGTTGAGCTTGCGAGAGGGTGTTACACCAGTCA
>NW_010201009.1:0-27228 GCF_000695765.1 Mesitornis unicolor | reverse complement strand
TGGGTAGCTGCCTCAGTCCTGGCTGGTGCAGAACCTGGAGCAGCCTTCAGTTTCCGTCGAGTGGCCATCATGGTCCTCGGTTATTTTGGTCGACTTCCAGCACCCTCTCTGTGCAGTGCCCTACCCTCTCGAACTGCCTTCTCAAACTACCCTGTTTTATTAACACTGACCGCCCCTATTCGCGGTGCTCCCTAAGGGCCGTTTAAATCTACCGCAGTGTCCGCCGGGACCGCCCCCATTATGTCAGACGTCACGTGGGAGCTGCCGCTTCTGGGAGTCAGGGGCCGTTCACGCTGCCCCCTCCTGGGTTTTTTGGTGTTTTTTCGGTGATTTTGTCGCTGTGGCAATCGCCTCTCTCCCCCGAGCTAGCACCCGGCTGCAGTACTCACTGGTCCTGCTGCTGGATCTCGCCGAACATCAGCACAGTCAATTTAATTTTAAGAAAATACTTAAATGTGATCTTATCATGCAGCAAAAAATTTGCAAAAACTCTCTGTAAGTAATTAAATTCCAACTCACAACTTGCTAAATGCAAATACTCTGACACATCCAGTTTATATTATAGGTTTAAGTGCCGGATGCTTAAATTGCACTATTTCTTATATGAATATTTGCAGGTTTGATGTTGCCCAACTTGCTGACAAGAAGCTGATTGTACTTTGTATTTGAGTAAGTTTTCTCAAGATCAGCCACAAATTACATTGCAAAGCCTGTCTTTACATTATAACTTTCCAAACTATGAGACTCTTGAGTTGCTTTCACTTCTCTCTTCTGATAAACCATTGTCTCCTATGGACATGCAAAAAAAAAATCTTATGCAAAAAAAAAATCTTATGCATAAAAAAATCTTAGCCTTGAGTTTGGAAGTAGACTGCACTGAATTCAGAAAGGGAGTAATTCAGAAAGCTGGATTTTCTCTTATGTCACTATCTTGTATGTTCCAATTAAAATTAAGAAGATGGGTTGTGCTAAATAACTTCTGATGATAATGCAGTATCATGTGCATAATTGCCCTTTTCTGTCTTTTATCCTGTAGATGTAAGAATCTCAAATTTAATTAAAACGGGTCATCTGAAATTTATGCTTTGTATTTCTTGAATTCAGGTTATAAACAGTCTTCACTTCCAAGATCCTATGAGTTTATTTAGATTTTCTTTCTTTGAAAAAAAAATTGGAAAATAGTTATTCAATGAAGAAAATTATACAGTGAAAGGGCAAGAAGGCAGATGTGAAAAGGGTGATAGGTTCACATGATGTCATGCCACTGAAACACACCCTTATCAGATTTTGATACAATGTGTTTTTAGCTCTATAAATTAGTTAGAGTCAATTATCCTTAATGTTAATTTACTCTTGGCAGATTTTTTTTTTGTCATATATCATACTTCAGTAGTAAAAGTTTTCCTCTCCTTTAAAGTGTCCTAAGAAAACCTTGCTTGTTCTGATACATTTGTAAATGTTATAGTTCTCTGATGGCACATGACAAATACTTAATCCTTCTGGTATCAATGCGGATGAACTTAAGAAGGTCAAAATTCTTATTAATTTCACAGTTCTAACCTTTATCTCTTTGGTGTGAAACAGAAATGAAGCAAAAAGGAAATGTGAAATCATAACCACCAAAATAATGAGAAAGAAAGAATCAAACTAGCATTGAAGTTACAAACTGATGTCAGTGTGTTCATCAGATGGGCTCATTTAGTCTGCAAAAAAAGCAAACGTAAAACAATGTGATTTTGTCCACTGTATTTTAGGACTCATACTGAGGTTTTTCCTTCTAAATCTAATCAGAGTATTAACAGCTTAGCTCATTTTTATCTTCAATTTTTGCCAAATTCCTGCAACTTGCATAGCCATTCCTTTTAGGTAATGCTAGAATCAGTTTAAATTAGGATGTTTCAACACTTCGGTTTTCCTACTAAAATGCATCACAGGTGATTTAATAAGTTTAAATTGAACAAACACAATTTCTTTATATTTTTGATGCACCCTACCTTCAACAAATGAAGCTAAACCATGCCATGCACTCAGAAAATAGTCATAGTTTCTGTTCTAGCCAATTTTCAGTGGAGATTAATGAATGTCTTCATTGAGAAAGAAACAACCAAGCATGGTGTTAAGTAGCAAAGCCAAAATTACTTAATTTTTCATTTTATTTTTCTATTTTCTATTTTTCAATTTCTGATTTTTCAACCAGTTTCATCCTCTTATAAAATCCCTTTTGCTCTTCCTATTCTGCAGACTAATTTCTGAATGGAAGTGGGTTAACATGAAAGCAACATACAGACACTCATACTTTCCCTTCAGTAGAGTGTGTTACACTAAGGTTGCTAGCTCCTGCTATGTCCTTCCTCACAGACTCTACCTGTTGTTACTTCTTCATCTTCCCTTGGAGCTTGATAAACACTTAAAGAGGAGCCTTTATACTGGCTGGCTGTGAAAACATAATAATAATAATAACAAAATAATAAAGCAAAAAATAATATTTTGTAGGGACCTGTTTTTTATTCAACAGAAATTTCTGATGTTTTAGGATTTAGTTTTCATTTTTAAATTGGATGCAACACTGAGCTTTGTGCTGATTCCATTGCTTTATTATTATTTGTAGTAACTCAATTTATGCAGTGATATAAATTATCATTCTATAAATAAAAAGTTCATCAAAATGAAAAACTCGAAGTTCCATTCAAAATATGTCAAATAGTATTTTATCAATTTTTTTTAAAATATATGATTTTGCTTAAAAAGAGCTGGATTATGGAAATGTCTTCTTTTTATTTAAGTGTTTAGCAAAATGGACAAATTCTCAGTTAAAATAGAACATTCTCATGGAAAACAGTTCATACTTTCGCAGTTTTGAAAAGCAGTGAAACACTGAAAAATGTTCTAGCAAAAGTTGTCAACCTACTATTGTTATATCTTTCAAAAGAAGTCTGAGGCATGAAGCCCACAGCTGTTAAGTCAGGCTCAAATATCAACTACAGTAATTCTTCAAGCACTGTCATAGCTGTTATCTTCATAGCCTGAATTCCTCTTTTGGAGTTTCTAGCTCCAATGTATTTACACTAATAAAGATACATAGAATAGTGGTTCACATTCAACTGGGTCAAATACAAGCCAGGACCTGTGCAGTTGGGGAGCATCTTTGCTGAAAGAGACTTAGGGTTCCTGGTGAACGAGAAGCTGAACATGAGCTAGAAGTGCAGTGCTGCAGCAGTGAAGGCAAATCAGATCCCAAGCTGCAACCACAGGAGCATTACTAGAAGAAACAGAGATGTGATCATTCCACTTTATACAGAATTTGTGAGGCCACAACTGGAGTACTGTGTCCTGTTCTGGCCTCCATAATTCAAAGACGACAGCCAGACTCGAATGAGTCCAAAGGAGGGCCATGGAGATGATCAAAAGGCTGGAGAACTTTCCCTGTGAGAAAAGACTGAAGGAATTAGGTCTTTTTACCCTGGAGAAGGCTTGGGGAGACATCATTGCAGTTTTCCAATATGTAAAGGTCATCTACAAGAGGACAGTGAGGCTCTTTCTTCACAAGAAGCTGTGTGGAGAGGACAAGTGACAAAGGGTACAAGTTGCCCCAGGAGAGGTTTCATTTTGATATGAGAAAGAAATATTTTACATTGAGAACAATCAATCACTGGAACAATAACCTCTCCAGGGACATGGTGGAGAACCCACCATTGGAGGTTTTCAACATGTGACTGGACAAGGTGCTAGATAATCTCATGTAACTTCCCTTTTCCATAAAAGGTTGGACCATATGATCTTTCTATATCCCTTCCAACCTGGGCAGTTGTATGATTCTATGGTTTGTGGTGTACCAATTACAACAGCTGCCTCTGACTATACCAAAAATGAGAAAATGTCTACTTCTTATCTTCCTTCATATTCTCGTTTAACATACAACAGAGTTCACCTAGATTAAGTCTATTGAATTTAGTGGCCTCAGTTATATCTGCAAACAAGTATTTACAATCCAGTAGTGTCTTTATATTTACACCTAATATTTTTCCTTTAATTCTTCAATATGATTTCTACATATCTGAAGTACGTGAGTACTATATATGTACAAGTACATAAGGTAAGAATAAAGGAAATTATTTAAGAAGCTAGCTAATCCATGAGGTAAATGTATTGGCTCTTGTAAGACTTAAAATGCTATGAACTTTAGCTTGGGCTTAAATCATTGATTCCTGTTCTTGGAACTGTTCAGCTATGGAAGTCCACACATACCACAAGACAAAATCAATGTAATTTTTATTTTTTTTTTTAAAGTAATGCAATTATTCCTATAACTATTTGTCTAAAATATTTTATCTGTTTTGGTAACCAGTATCCATAGCAACATGTTTCAATATAGAAAATTACTGCCTTTAGGAGGTTTCTAATGAATAATACAAGAGACTATAGAAATTTCCCGAGTTACAATGGAATATAAGCTGAGTAAGGCTTTGAAAGTTTATTTTAGAAAGCTTTATCATTGTTCTTTTTTCATAGAAATATTTATAATGCAAGAATGAGACAGTAGTAAGCTTTGACATTTTAAAAGGAAATAATGATTGGCAAAAAGGCATGCATAACTCATGATTAATAACTGTCATTCCAATAAAAGTCTATGTCTACAAAATCTCAGTGACTGAAAAAATTAATAATTCAAAAGAAATAATAATTAATTTATTAATTAATGGAAATTAATAATTTCAAAAGAAATATTCTTTAATATTGAGAATGGATTTGTAAGCAAAATAATGATTTCTTACTGAATTTTTAAAATTTTTCACCTGTATGTATCAAATAAATCTTCCATAAAATATCTATTTTAAAATTCTGTTCTACAACATCAAAACAAAAGACTACATTTGCACAATTTATCGTAGAATTTACCTCAGCATTATGATTCTTCCAGAATTTTCATACACAGTGCAGTTTCTCAAATAAAACCACAACTTAACCCATTTCAAAACAACATTAACTCATGTCTAAAGGAGAAGGGGAAAAAATAAACTGAAATATTAATTACAAATACCAGTTTTGGTCAAATGAAAGGTGTAGTCTAGCCCTGAGAAAAAATATTTGAGATGAAAGAGTGAATTTTTACTAATTACTTCTTTCTTATTGTGGACTGGGGAAAACCCCCAAAAAACCAAAAACTTAAACCAAAAGTTATTTTGAATCAAGAAATCAGAATGTTTTCCTTAAAATTAAAACCAAAATTTTAAACTTTTTTGGAACTGTGATCTTTTTTTCCCAGTAAAAACAATTCCATTAAAATTATTTTGAAGAAATGAAGGACAGAGAAGGCCCGTAGGATTATATACCCTAATCGATTTAATTTGATTCATGCAACAAATGTTGGAAAAGCAATCAGATGAACTCTTTGCTGTTACCTGACAGAAAACAAAGAAAATACATAGCCAAAATTGTATCAAGTCTAATTTTCATCTTGGATAGTATGGTAGAGATGTAGGTGAAGGAAAAGTAGGAGATATTCTGTATCTCGTCTTTATTAAGGGGTATTTTTGTCTTCTTTTCAATGATATTGTTATAAGAAAATGATAATCCAGTGAAATTCCTGTGAAAGGCACATATAAATATTATTGTTGAACAATTACATCTGAGTAGCTAGCAGTAGTTTCTCATCTACATTGGTGTGTTCTGGGTCCATGCTCTTCAAAAATTAATAGTTGGACAGTGAATTAGAGAGTAAGTTTATGGAAATTATATATGATATTTGTTCATAGGAGGAACTGCAGAGGTAGTCAAGGACAAAAAAGCCTTAGAATTAAACTCCCCCACATTGGAGAAAGTGAGAAAATGCAATGCAATTCAACAGGGAAAAGTGCAATACACTTAGGGCAGATGACCTTCATTGCATTTCAAAGTCCAACTTTGGCAGCACAATTCCAGGAAGATGTGCACCCAATGAAAAGAAAGTAGAAAAGTGCTACCAGAAAAAAATCAAAACGCATAAAGTATGAAGCATGGCTGCAGGAAAACATTGAATAAAAGAAGTGTAAAAGGTTAAGTTGCAAAAAGTTAAAAAGATGCAAATTAGACACTGGAAGAGATGTTTTGACAGCTACAACGTAGTTTTGTGAAGATAAAGGGTAGGAGTATAATGCGTGAAATGATTGTGACACCTCTGTCACTGAAGATCTTTAACAATAGGCTAAGCAAATTTCTGTCAAGGGTAACATACATACAGGCGATCTGACTCTTCACAAGGAAGTGACTAAGTAATCTTTTACTGTGCAAGTGCAGTCCTAACTATTTGTACATTGTTGAGTTGGCAGAAACCTTTTGTTTCACTCCGCATTTTTCTCAAAACCTTCCTTTTGCCTGCAACTTTCATCCAGCTCTAGTTATGAAGATTGTCCTTGGTGTCTCTATCCACTCTTTAGGTAACTGGTAACATAATGGCTATCACGTTCTCCTGCTCCTACCAACTCAGTGAAGTTGATTCCCTCTTGTAGCTAGTGCAGCTTCATCCTTCTGATGCAGAAACTGGGGGATTTATGACAGGACCTACCTTGTGAGCAGCTACCTGGGAAACAGCTTTTATGAGACTCTTCTCACAGCTGAAGGAGGAATTAGCAGTCCATGTGACTGAAGTTAAAACATCTTAATCCTTTCACCTAATCAATGCCATGAAGGTCTGTTACTGCATTTGGAAATGATGAAAGCAAAAGTATTTTCCAATCTCTGTGTCTTTTTTTTCCCCCCACAGTCAATATGATACTTAACAAGAATATTGAAGAACTGCTTTGTAGGTCAGCTATTAAGTTATGCTCTTGCTGTTTCAAATGCTTGTCATAATATTCTAGTACTCTATTAGTGAGTTACCTAGAAGAGTATACATTTTTAGTTTTGGTCTGGTTTTCATGGGCAAGAAACTGTCCTAGTACAGATGTGTTAGATGACAGATGGCATAAGAACAGACCTTTAACTTGGCAAGAGGAGAGATGACAATTCACTTCAATAATCCTAGACTTTTCTTTCAGCATTGCAAATTGTTAAGAAATGTCATAAAATTAACACTGCAAAATAATTGAGTCTACTTTTCTCTCTCAAAACCAATGAAAAATATTTATATTCTGTATTTACACTATTTTAGAACTGGAATGGAGAAGAATCTCCTTTTCATTGACCATAATGCCAATTATAAACAGTCTCTTATTAACATCTGTTTCCAAGTAACTCTTGATTATGTGTTTTGCTAGTATATATATTTGTACCAATATTATAAAAAATATAATTAGGCATACATTCCAACTATCCTACATGGTGGTCTACTTCTGTGCATAGTTTGAACACTAGTTTTTCAATACACAGTGTTTCTGGAACCACATGTTTAAAATCCCTTCAGGGCTGGCTCAGTCTTTAACGTAGTTCACTGAAAAGAAATGAAATTAGTATCACCAGGATACTATGTCTTTCATATGAGACTTTTAAAACTAAGGATGAGAAAAATCTTCCATTATTTTATAAGAAATCAAAGGTTTATAGGCTAATTTGTAAGTACAAATGTTTTTGTTATTGCTTCATATGATGTCAGTTCCAGAAGCACATGAAAAAGGAGAAGGAACAACCTAAGAATAATACTGTAAAATTCTCTTAAAAATATGGCCTCACCCAGTGACAGTCAAATACTGGGAGTAGGATCTAACTTAGTGACTTGAAAGAAGACAATAGTATGCACATGTGTTTGTTGGGTTGACACCTTCATTAAAGGCTTTCCTTGACTTTTCCAGCTGAGATGGTGAACTAATCTTAAAAACCAGTTACTGATAGATTTCCAAATTTGTGTTCAAGTTTGTATACTTTAACAAGTTACTTTTGGTATTCATCATAAGCATTTGGGTGGCCCACATTATTCATGAAGCATTTATAAATCTTGGAAAAACTTTAAATGTTTAGGATGAACAATCTCTGACATTGAGATGAAGGGTTCCAGCTTGTTCCCTCTTGAGTCTAGACTGATTTTTGGTCTAACCAGATCCTGCCTCTTTACTCAAGGAAAATTCCATTTGTGTCAGCAGAAATTTTTATTTCTGAATGCAGCCAGACTTGACTCATTTAAATGAAGTAATTGTCTTTTTTGTTTCGCTAAGGCTAGACGAACAGACTTGCTCATGCTTACTTATGCATTGTGTGGCCCCATCAACTTCACAGGGGCCATTTATTGAGTTGGAGTTTGTGTTTGCCATGAGCATGAGTAAGCAGACTTAGTCCTTATATAGAAGGTAACTGCTGTGCCTAGTCATTAGATCTCCTTTTATAGCTCAATTAAAAACAGTTACAAACTGAAAACAGAATGAAGTTGTTTTTAAAGGTAAACTCAGTGTGTCATTATCTCATATTTGTTTAGTTGTCTTTTATATGACATCTTTCTTCTTCAGTACTTGCTATTTTGTTAGCCTGCTTAATACAACTACTTTCTCCAGTTTTCAGTAATAGAGTCAACTGGGATCAGTTGAGGAGAGGCCTGCAGCACATTTGGATACTAGCCATTAAGAGTTGGCACTAAAATTGACACTAAGAAACTGTGCAGAAAACAAAGGATAGGACAAAAACTAGTATTACAATTACTATTTCAGTGCATGTAGAAGACAGGTTCAGCCCTGGAGCCCTTAGTCACACAAAACCACACTCATGTTACCTCACAGCATGACCTGTAGGAATTATGCTCTGTGGGAATTATTCTTGAGAACCAATTCTACAACAGAGACTATTTCTGTGGTAGTGTTCATGTAGCCTACACACTTTCATCTTCTAGTGTAGAAACACGATAATTTATTAAGCTTGTACAGACCTGTTGAAACCTATTTGGATTCCACTGGTTGAATGCTGAATCAGTGCCCCAGCATAATAGAAATCTTGGCTACTATGCAACACATACTCATTTTAGATGTGTATCTCCTATAACAGATAAATACTTTTTAGACACACCTAACAACTACTTTTTGACTGCACTGCAAATCAAATTTTGCTGTTTGGCTTATTCTTTTTCCAGCAAATCACAGAACACTGTGTGTATAAAACATGTACCTCACATAGTCACTGTTCTCATTAGTATGGTAAATTAACTACTGCACTTCAAATGCATGTTCAATACGTTTAAAAATATTTTATGTTCATACTGAGAGTTTTTCAGTGCTTTCCATAGCTACAAACTATCCATTGAAATGCCATATACCAAGTGTGGAGAGGATATATAAACAGGTTTTAGAACATTAAGCCATGTTTAATTGTATGTGCAAATATCATTTTTTTTCCAGAACTATTATTTGTGATTCTTATCAAGATTGTAATGTGACTTGTCCTTAAAAACATTGTCTCCAGCAAAGCTTTGCTTTGATGATCCAGCCCATTATGTGATTGTGTTCTACAAGTTTAAAAATAATTTTGAGAACTAAATTTGAAGGCATTTTGGAGTCGTTCTGGTTCATGAAAATTCAATGGCTGGGATGATATTGAATTTAGTCTTTTTGTTCTTATAATTCAAAAAGCTGCATTTTTCTTATCTGTGTAACAGTGTCCCACCTTCACACTGACTAGCTCATTTTAGTTCTAATCTGCACTACCTGCAGAAAAATGTCATTTCTGCACTTAAAATGTCATGCTGAGTTACAGTGATTATTTATAGATTATACGGGGATTCTTGAAGGGGAATGTGCTCAACAATCTGTAGGTGTGCAGAAGGAAACCAAGAAGCAATGTTTAGTGTATATCATTGGAAAATCATTATTAGAATAAGGTCTCATTTTTTTTTTTTTTAATTCATAAGCTTGCTAATGTAATTTACTACTGTGTATTTATTTCCAAGTAGCTTCCCTGACAAATAAAAAAAAATGCCCCACACAAATCAGTAAATAAGTAACATACTTTAGTCTAATTGGAATTGGATAAGTGGACCTACACTATTGCAAATAGAGCTGTAGAGAGGATAAACTACAATAGACAGATCTGTCAATAGATTGATAAACTGATTGTGTAGTAGACAAGACACACCAAAGTACTAAACACTGTGGCATGCACTTCATATTAACACATTTCTTTTCCAGCTTTCATCATCTTTGGAATAATGGGAACCACCCACACACTTGCTCTTTTATTTAAAATTATCCCATGTAGGGAATACCCTAAAATACAATGGAAGTTGTCGGTGAAATATATATATTTATACAAGTTGCATATATAAACTCGAATCAAATGTGATGAGAGGACTGTTGACTCCTCCTGACTTGATATTACATTAAATCAAAGGATTAATCCTTCTCTCCAGACATGGCTTCAGGCTATTGCATCTGTGAACTGGCAGACTGTGAGTGTTGAAAGCTTAACAAATCTATCATAGCTATATACTTGACTCCACCCAGAAGAGGATTAAGCCAGGGAATTCAAACTAGCTAGGTTTATGGATAAATTCATTCAGACAAGTAAAGTCTGAGACAGGCTTCTGTCAGTTCCTATATTGAACCTATTTAAAATCTTTGTTTTCTGGAGGCAAATATGATTTCTGCCTTTTTAATCACTGATCACTAGAGCTGTGTGAATCTTGAAAATGTTATGGCTTCAGGGATTTCAGGACCTACACCTACCCTGTTTTTTATTTATATCTTCTTGTAGTGCATGATTTTTGTCTTAAATTTACGTTTTGGGATTTTTCATTCTTGAGTTAGGGTGAGAAGATTAAATGTATGAAACGTAAAGTATTCATGTTTCCCCAACTTTCCCAACAGTCAGCAATCTTAACATGCTGCACAGTGCTAACACTACAGAGATTAATAATCATTTAAGACTGATATAACCTTTTTTAAATTAAGAAATTCTGTTCCAAATGCTTATCCTTCTTCAGATATGTTGTCCAAGACATATTGCTTAGTCTAAATGCATATTACAGTATTTCTGGTATAAAATTGCAAGAATTTATATATTTATGGTATAAAACAGCAAAAATTGATTTTATTAATTTCCACGTGGGGGGAGTTTTTTCCTGTAAGATTGAGATAAGACTGGATAATATGTATTAGGATTACATTATATAATACAAAGTACATAAACTGCACAATAGTGGGCAGGATGACAAGTCAGAGTCATTCAGTTGCAGTTCCTTCCCTGCAATTTTTATAATCTGCATTTGGAAAGGTAGGGATAAGGACATAGCGGCATTTTCTGACCATCCTGTGCAAGTAGTAAATCTGTCACATTGCTGACTGGTGGACTGCAAAAAGATAAAATTATTACGTAGTGGTTAGTAAGTAAACAATAAAAACAACCTGAATAGTGAAAGATCATTTTCATCGTGAAAGATCTCAAATTACTTCACCTGCATAAGAAAATTTACAAAATACTTGTAATAATAATAATAAGGGAAGACAAATGCTATAACTAGAACTGCTTCAAAAAATACATATATTACTGTATTTGATAAATAAGCATGCAAAAATTTTAGTAGCCTTATTAAATATTTATACTAGTTTACTACAATACAATATTTAATGGATGCATGATATGGATCTTCTCCTCTGCCTTTTGTCTTTCTGTGACTGCAAGCACAATACCTTAGGAAAAAATGCAAACTGAGATGAGCAGAAATTTTGAATTGTCTGTCAAACCACATAACACATGTCCGGAGAACATGAAACAGTTAAGATGGTGAGTAGTGACATGAGTTCACTGACAGAAGAAGGGGAGGGTCTGCATGATTACAGTTGGATATATTTGGAAGATAATGAGTGGAACAAAAGTACCATTTGTGAGAAAGTACCATTTTTTTTGTGTGGAAAATGTCAGGATAGCTCAGCTCTCCCTTTTCTTATACATGCCAGAAGACATGACCTCTATCCAAATAGATGTTTGACCGTAGAAGTCTGAATACAATTTCTCTCCATTACTTGTAGATGATATGGGCTGCATTAACCATGAAAGGTAGACAGGATTACTCTAGAAAAGAATAAATGGTGCTGCCGGTCAGAGAAGCCTTTCCTAGGTAAGGAAATAAGTGAAAATATTCTCCTGGGAGAACTCTCTTCTTGGGAAAAGCCTACTTTGAGAAAAAATTCAAGACATTACAAAGATGTTCCATTCATATCCATCACAAATGCCTATAAGAACTTAAGGAAAGGACTGAAATCTGAACAATACTAAAAAAAAAAAACCATTCTTGAAGTAAATAAATCACTTAGTTCACCCTTCTGTCCAGATAGAGCACATTCTTCAGTGGTGTTCATCGCAATCCTCATCATCACTTACACTTGCCCATACAGCTTAAGGCCAGTTTGTGAATGCTGGCTGCACACGGACTCAGGCAAAGTAATATTACAATCAGCAAGGATCTGAATATTGAAATAATTTCAGATTTCTGCCCCTGCAAATAACTGCAGGAGATGCAATGTGTTTAACATCAATAAGGGTTGTAGTGGTTACTGATGTAAGGTTATGTGGAAGGTGAGAAAATCTGCTTTATTAAGGTTATCTAGTCAAGGGCTTTTTCAATGCAGAGTGGGTAATAAGAAAAGAGAAAAGTGATAGACAAGAACAGAAACACAAGTCTGGTATACAGGAGATAATGGAGACAATACCAAAGACAGAAAGTCTCCACTCATTGACTGATGGGCCATTAAGAAACTCCAGGTACAGCTTTGGAGAAGGTCACCTGAACTTTCTAATTTGTAAGAGAGGGAAGCAAGAGAAACATGAGGATTTGGAACACTAGAGGGGAAATCTGTAGGACTATTCAAAACTTACAAACCAATGTTTAAGAAAAGATGATGAGTAAGGAACAAAGCGGGCAATAAGGAAACACTTTTTTACTGTGAGGTTGATCAAGCACTGGAACAGGTTACCCAGGGAGGTTGTGAAGTCCTTGAAGATACTCAAAAACTGTCTGTACATGATCCTGGGCAAATAACTCTACATGGACCTGAATGAGCAGGATGGGTTAGAACAAATGACCTCTGGAGTTCTTTTTCAGCCTCAACTATTCTGTGACAGACATAAAGGGGTATAAAAAGAGGCTGGACACATGTAAGAAGTGTCTGGTCAGTGCACTTTTTGACCAACTCCTGAAGATAATCAGCAGTCTGTCCTATCTTCTTATTAAATTATTCCTTAGCTATACTTCTGTGTAATGTGTGCAATCTTATGTGCCAGAAAATAGCAAGACATACATAAGTGGATGTGGGTCCGATTGAAGTCAAACCAGGGATGTGAGCACCCCCAGGTCTTTGATGCCAGCAATTAATGCTTTGTACCCGGAGTGCCAGATACATGGGTAAACAACATGAGTGGGATTAGTGCCAGATACTACAGTCAGACTGGGGTGCTGATATCTCAGGACTGTAGTATCAGTGACTGGAGTGAGTGGGGGCTTGGCATCAGCTACTGTAGAGGGTCGTCAATTTCCAGCCACTGGGGCAGTAGTGGTGCTTGGCCTGAAAAGCAGCTACTGGGGGGACTGGTGTGAGTGAGGCAAATGCAGGGTCCAGCGCTGGCAGCTGGGAGGGGACCATGGGCCACACACAGATCAAGTACCTGGTGCTGCTGCTAGCAGTGGACCAAGTGTCTGTATCTTCCCCAGAATGAGTGAGCATGGTGTGTGTGTGTATGTTTGCTGGCAAACTTCAAGCTGGGTGAGCCATCAAGTAGAAGTCCCTGCATCCAGGCTGGGGTGCTGGGTGGGCAGAGTGGCCATGCTGGTATCTGAGGGGACCTGCAAACATGGGATGCCTGTGGGACAAGTGTGTGAGCACTGTATATTTGCTAGTGATCACTAAGATGAACCAGTCATGAGTAGGGGATCTGTAGGATAGGTAATAGGGCCACAATCCAGGCAGGGGTACTGGAAATATAGTACTTCAGAGATCTGCAAATGTGTGTGCTTGTGAATCTAGAGGGTGTTGTGTGTGTGCCTGCACAAGTGATTTTCTGTCTTCACGAGCCAAACAGGAGGAAAGGGATGTGAATATCTGTGCTTTTTTAAAAATGAGTACTTGTACTGGGTTTTCTGTGAGGGGTTTTTGGTTTTGTTTTTTGGTAGTGTGGGAGGGATGTGGAGATAACCTTGTAAGAAGCTACTAGATAAGCTCTCCTGGCTCCAATGTCACTCTGTTTCATTACGTGTTCAAGTTTACACAGTCAGTGATCTCTTTATCTTGGGGATTAGTCAACATTATTTTTCTTCAGACAGCAACAGACTGGGAGAGGATACAGCCATTTCATCTTTCTCAGATGAGAAATGGCGATTTCTTAACTTTTCGTAGGCCAAGTATCCAATCATCTGCACAAATACTGCAGACCTTCACCTGGGCCAATGAAAAGGTAGAAGCATTACTGTTAAGTGCAGTATTACTAGAATTGTCTGCTCTCTTACATTTAAAAGATAAACTAACTGCAGTGATTCACATCTATCACAGAGTTTAAGATATGAAGGGATTATAGACCAGGTAACCTAACACTTACCACCAGGTCTTCCAAATGACAAAGGTATGTGTATTGAAAAGCCCTCCTTTAGGCAGATGCAGACAAGACTGAAGAGATGCCTATTTTGGCATTGCTGGATGGAACTCTCTGACTCCAGTAGTTTCACAGGATTTTTTGTTTTGTTTTTGTTTGAGAGGGAAGTGAAGAAAAACAGAAAGAGAAGTTGTACTAAACACAAAAGTGCCATTAAATTGTATGGCAAGACTGGACTACCAATTTTCAGGCATGGCATATCCTTCCTAGCTGGACTTTAAAGAAGAATCTAATTTAGAAGTTATAAGCCAAACTTTTAAGAATGTAAAAGTAGATGAAAAGAGTCACATGTTTGTTTTGTCCATTGCCGTAAAACGAGAATTGTTTCCTATAGCTATGGGTTTATAGCCTTGTATTGAAGTAGTGTCTTCCCCTACTAAATGCTGAGACACTCACATCAACAGTGGCTAAAAAATAATTGACACTCTAGAAAAACAAAATGGTAGGAAAGAGGCTGGACAACAGCAACTTGGTTTTGGGTTTGGTTTGGTTTGGTTTTTTTCAACAGTAGAATTACACAACGTAATTTCTTTGTAGCAAAACTGTGTTTAGAAAAATATAAAATGCAGCACATGACAAAATTTCTTATGTGAAAAATTACTTTATGTCATGCTGATTTTTTGCCTTAATAAGACTAAGTTAACTAAACAGGTGTACAGAATACCAGATCAAGGACGCACAAGTAAAAAAGATTAAAAAAAAAAAACCCAAACAGACTTTTTCAGTATAATCACTCTAATTTTCCAAAAGTTTTTAATGCATTCACAGTGTACTGATATTAAGTTAGGACACAATACCCAGGCAATGGAGATGTGATACATTTTCCTGCTCCAGCGTTGCATCAGGCTAGCTGAATGCTATTATTGTTCATTCATACATGACATTTCATCAGTCTGTTTGCTGTAACATTACTTTCTAGTGACATGGAGGGGAAAAAACAAACTTAATTTGAGAAAAAATAGAATGGGGGCCTGTGACAAATTTCTTAAAGGTCATATAAAATAATTTTGATGCAATTCTAGTTCTGGATATTGGGAAGAATTATTTCTTTCAGTAAGCACACCCAAGGCAGGACTTTGCACTTGGCCTTGTAGAACCTCATACAATTGGCCTCAGCTCATTGATAAAGCCTGTCCAGGTCTCTCTGAAAAGCCTTCCTACCCTCAAGCATATCAACACTCCTACATAACTTGGTGTCATTTTCATCCTGGCTTCCCATTTTTACATCCCACTTTAACAACATATTCACCTGGGCTGGTGAATTCAAATGTGAATTCTTTGTTTGGATTGAATCTTGATTTTGATATCTTTAGGTGCTACATAATTCCATCTAACGTACTTCTTAATGTGAGCCCAAGTTGGGTTTTGATTCTGATGTTTCATGTTAAGTTACTGTTAAATTTTAGCTTTACTCTGTCCTTGCCAGTCTCCCTGACTCCTTTAAATAAGCAAATAACCTTAGGGTTTTCCTAGCTGTCAAGTTTCTTTATATCTGGATTTCAAACTTCCTTACTCCATGATGGCAAGGGCTAGTTCTTATATAGTTCTTATATACTGCTAGGAAGATAACATGCAGACCTTGCCTAGCAAGAACAAGCATTTGGCTATATCTGTGGGTTGTACATTGTCACTATTTTGTTGAAAGATTCACTAAATACTTCCTATTCAGTAATAAAACTTTGGCCTAGCAAATCTGTAAATAGAGTAGTGTCCATATGAAGCAAGATAACCCAGTGTGGGTCCAAGTGGTGATAAACAGTGACAACTGTACTTAGACATGTGACAGGGTGAGTTTATCTTCTCATAATACTTCTTTTATGAAGGCCAGTGTAAATAAATCTCTCCAAAAGTGTGTGTGTGTGTGAATTTTAAACAATAAAAAAAGAGAAGGAAATTTCTTCTAGATTGGATGTTATTATGACTGCCATTAGCCATACTTAGCAGAAAGTATCTTTGTTCAGCAAAACCTCTCTGAGAAAGCACAATGATTATTCATATTTCACAGATGGGAAGCCATTGAAGAGAAATTATCTCTGACAAATGTGTTCAGAGAAAATCTGTTGCAAAAGAAGAAATGAAAGCCAGGTTTGTCATGTCCTTGTCTAACTCTATACTGGTGAGTCCCTGCTTCCTCTTCATGATTCTCATCTCCACAAAATATTATCCTAGCCTTATGGAAGGCACTAGAAAAAGTGAAATAGAGGAAAAGAAAGAGACATGACTAGGAGAAGAGAAGGAATGTTCTTTGTGGTATGTTTTGCAAAAGAGGCCCAAGAAGGACAAATATAAACAGTCATTTAGAAAACAGGCTGCCTGCTTTTCTTGCTTTGTTCTGATTCCTCCCACTCATCAGTAAAATGAAAATATTATACAAAAAATTCCAAGAAAGTGATTTCAAGGGAAAAAGAACTAGTTGGCAACTTCTATAAATAGGCCTTTTTATTTCTTTCAGCTTTTCTGCTTTGTGGTCAAAACTTCTCCCCCATCAAATAGGGTTTTTTTCCCTATGCAGCCTGCTTTAAGTGTTATAAAATGAACATTATAAGGCAGATTGTTTAAGGACATGACTGCATTTAAAGTTTGCCCACAGTTTAGTTGGCTTCGGTGTAGATAATTTCTATCTAAACCAGGCTTAATATTTGGACACATGATAGAAGGCAACTGTTAACAGCAGCTTGATAAGAGTGTCTGTAGGATCTGAGGACTGTGACTGCTGTGCCCCGAAGCAAACAGCTGCTCGTTGAAGATGTGAATGACCTCAGCTGTCTGCCCCTACTGCCAGACACTACTGCTGTCCTTGCAGACCTGGCAAGAGTTGGTGTTTGCTTCCTCCTCACTCTTCTCCAGATCAGACACTATTCTTCAGCACCCAATTTCCCTGGCAGTTTGTGTGAATGCAGCAGAATATGAAAGGGTGCAGCTAATGTGTGTCACAGATTCCCCTCTGCTGCTCTTTTACCTTGTATATGAACCATAGCAGAGATTCAGACACACAGCATGGGGATCTGGTACCTTCAACTGTTGCAGTCAGACCAGGTATAGCCCACCTGGGACCCTTAGCCCAGGTCAGTTATGAACTTTGTGAAAAAAGCAGGCATTTGCTAACATTATACTTCTTTTTTCCTTCATAAACCAAAATAAGGTTGCTAGTTTATAAATTGCAATAAAATTGAGGTGAATATGTGCAAATAAATAAAAAATCCTGCATTAATTTAAGTTGCTATTAATACTTTAAAAAAATAAATATATTAAATATGACACTTCAAATTACTTAGCTTATCCTGGGGCTGATGCTTATTATAATTTATTTAATTAATTTAAATTACAAATTCAACTGGTAATGTTTACCTTTTTTTCTGCTGCTTATCAAAATGAAATATCAAATAAACTGTAAAACAAGATTTAGGTCAGATGAGTTCTTCATAGTTATCAAATTAATGGTAAGGAAAAAGTAATTCAAAAAACTACTAATAGAAAGAAGGAGTAAAGGAATATGCTCAACGTTTAAGGAATAATCCTTGCTTGTTTGCTACTTTTAGTTGTGAATAGAAGTGGCCATTTATTTAACTTTGACTCAAATAAGTGGTTTTCAAAATAAAGTCCACAGATCTTTGGTAATCTCCAGATAACTTCTACCAGGCTTCAATGATAATTGAGAAAAGAAATCATTAGTAGGCTTAAATTCACCTTTTAGGAGTCTGTACTCATGAGGAATTTGAAATCAAGTGACTAGAACTAAGTGTCTGGGACTGGTGCTGGAGAATTATAACGTTTCTCCAAGAAAGCTGGAGCAGAGGTACGAGAGAGTTTTTGGAGGTGCATGTAAGCCCTGAGGGGAAACTAACAGCTGATGTTTGATGACTTTTCATGTTGGAATTATGATAGTTTTACAGAATTTTAAGATAGTACTTTGTAATTTGATAGTAATTTGTACTGCCAAGAAGTAAGTGGACCAGAAGACTGGTCTTGATTTTCATCTGACTTGCATTACATTACCACTCTAATGTCATGAAGTACCACATTTACTTCTGATTTACAGAAGGAATTCAGTTCACTAAATGAAATTGATTCTGGCTATAGAGTTCTAATAAGCTTTTGTTGTTTGTGTTGTATGTCCTATGCTAGTTTGGCAGGTGACTTTAAATTATCTGGGAGAAGGAACTGTTGTCCAACATGTTAATAGATATTGTCAATGGACACTGCACAACTGCTCCGGGAAATTCCTTCCAGTGCTTTTCTGCTATTCTTCTTCTATTATTATTATTATTATTATTCTATTATTATTATTATATATTATTATTATTTATTATTAATATATTATTATTCTATTATTATTATTCTGCTATTATATTTTCTGCTAGGCATGTTGCTTTTATATAGCTCCTTAATCAACTTTGTCATAAATTAAGCCATTATATCTTTGCAGGAGCTGCAAATGAAAGTAAAACATGGAAACATGGAAATGAAGTGAGGAGGGACTAAGTGCCAGGCTTCCAGGTACATAAAGCAACTGAAATGTGAATTTTAGCATGAATGCATCTTGATAATGCCTTGTTCACATGAAAGTCAATCAAACATTTTCCTGTTTTCCAAACAGAGAGTTAAACACAGGAAACAAACTTCATCTTCTATTCTCTCAGTTGTTTCCATCTCTCTGCTTCCCTTGCTACATTCTTGGACCTAAATAAGCATTGTGTGAAAATGGATAGCAAAGATTCATAGTATTAAATTAATCCTGCAATTCTTTCAGAAAGACTGTTATTACCTTTTCCTAAGGATCTGTTACTTCAAAATGCTGTTCAGGTGTTTGAAATTGAAAGCTTTTTAAAGCCACTGGGTAGACCTGCTATCAGTTTGTGAAGCTTTCTTTTTAACTTAGGCTTACTGCCCACTCTGAACCCTAATCTGGTAACACTGAGATATCACCTGCTGCTTGAATGGGCCTCACACATCAATGAATGAAATGTTTGAAGTCAGTTTTTGATTTTTAATCATAGAATTGGAGCTGGATCAAGTAAATGCATATATATGCTGCTCTAACCATGATGGTGAACAGGACCTGTTAAAACCATCAACTTATCTCAGAAATTTTCTGTGGGATAGATTCTTCCAAGTATGGCTTTTCTAAGCCTTTCTCAGTAGAAATCAAGATACCAAAATTTCTTTACAATGTTAATCCTACACAGTTATAGTCACATACAGAGACTATGAATAAACAATTAATAAGAGCAGGATGCAATTATGCAGTTCAAACTGCCTATTCCATGTTTTCTTATTCCACGGTCTCACAATATGTAGATGATGCGAGTTATGTTTCTTACTATGAAGTCCTTTGTCTTATTTAGAAATTCTTCTGGGAGCAGAAAGATACAAACTGTTTCGCAAACAAAGGTGGCTGTATTTCACCTGAACTTAACTCATAGCCCACAAGTTCTCTGATGGTTCTTATACTACATCCCTACTCTTTCATTGATTGTGCCTGTTCAGGTTGCAGAACTTGCTGGCAGACTACATAAAAAATGACGTAACATGAGTCATAGGGACTAATCTGCAGAGGTATCTCCCTTCTTGCAGAGCTAGGTAAAGGAAGGAAAGAAAGAGAAAAAAAAAAAAAAGAAGAAAACCTTTCAGTGCTCTTGTGTGCACAGGAAGCAAATTTCCTAGGTATAGTGAGGAGTAAAACTCCAGCAGCACTTATCAAGCATTTTGCCTTTACCAAGAGAAATGTCAAAAAAATGCTATGCCTTTTTCACCTTATGTGCCTTGGTTTGCAAGACTGGCATAGCTGAACCACCTGAAAATGACCACTGGAGGAGTACATCCTTGACATAAAAGGGCGTGGTCTTTTGAAACAAAGTATCCAGATGCACCAAAGCTGTTTAGCCTCAAAGCTGGTGTTCTGAATTGTGGCCACAGGCAAAAAGCCCAGTCAGATTGCATCCAGAGAGCTGGGCTGGGAGCATGACCAGGCAACTAAAGCCTCCTTCTACTTGGAAGTTATTACAGGCCTGTCTGTAGGCCTTTCAGCCCAGGGCCAATCTACTACTCCAGGAAGAAAAGCTGTACAGTGAACCTTGTAGAAACACCCTTTCAGGTAGGGAAGAAGTAGGTTTTCCCTTCCAGAGAACAAGTAGCAAGTCCCAGCTAAAGTTCTGTGGAGAGCTGGAGTCATCCTTGTGGAGCGTAACAGCAGGTCATCTGCTCCCTTTGCTCTCTTGTAACCTACCTGTAATGGAGTTTTATTTGTAATATAGAAAAGTTTAGAGCCGCCTCTGCTACTCTAGGACCTACTAACACCTACTCTTGGCTATTCAGAATTCAGGTCTTCAAAGAATTTTCTAATTTTATTTACTCTATTCAGTCTCATTTTTGGCCGAGAACATACTTCCTAACTGTAGATTTAATGCTGTGGTGAGATTCTTGAAACTTTTTGAATATTCTGCACAAAGACTATCTGACTGTGGATTTTTTTTCCATGAATTGCACTTCGAGGGGTTGGTTTTAATTAATGATAGGATAATAACTCTTATATTAAAACCTGATTTTGTACAGGGTAATTGCAGCAGATAAATGAAACATGTTTTCTGAGCATGAGGTAATGGAAATTGCTATGGTGTTTTTAAGAGAAAGGCCTCTTTTTTCAGAGAAAGAAAAGGATGAGAATCACAAAGGCTCTCAAGACCAAATCATTCTGACAAAAAAACCAAAACTCCATATTTATATGTTAATGAAGAAAAGTCAGAGGTGGCAAATGCAGTACTTGAGAGAGAACAGTTTCACAGAATCAGTGACAACCTGTTTTGAGAAAAGTGCAACAAAAGCTTGGAGAGAAGTGGTTTTGTGTCTTGAATTTCAGCTCCAGTTTGAAATCTCTGATGGCAAAAATTTAAAGTTTGAGCTCTTGAGTGTTGTCATTCCCTCAGTGTAGGCACTAGAAGGGTGACTCTTGCTTACACAGAAAACTTTTTTCCACACAATCTGAAGGAACATGGTATTCTGGAGGTTTCTGTATTCTCAGTCAAATCTGTCTGATTTTGATCCAGCAGTTCAATATGGCTGACTTTGGCATAGAAGGGAAAAATGTCTGATCACATTAAACTACATTTCATTAATAAGTCAGGCTAAAGAGAGATGGGAAACTCTCTGAATTGTGAACTAATCATATTCTATACCTTATACATAGGTCTGAAGAACCAGTGGCACAAAACAAAAAAAATTATCAGGCTATAATTTTCCTTAACAGGAAAAAAAAAGTCAGCCTTTAGAAATATTCTTTGTCGTACAAATATGTATACAGCCCTTGTATAATAGAATTTGTTAAGATTTGTTATGTCTCTCATGCCCAGTTAGATATGAAAAGTGCATGTGCTGTAAAGTAGTTTGTGGTCTTGTCATCACTGTGCAATGAGAACCAGGCAGATTTCCTTGAAATTGAAGGAATTACTGGGAAAAGCAGCATGGAGGTAGAAGGAGAGAGAAATTGTTTATGGCCACTGAAAAACAGCTCTTGGTTAAACTCTCCTGATAGCTTCAGGACAGTGAATGTCTTATTATGAATTCTGTATTATGTAATATATAAAGGGATGATTTAAAAGCACATAATGTCACACATTAATAAAGGTAGCACTGCTAAGAGTGGAAATCTTCACTATAGTAAGTACGAAAGAAATAATCTCCTTTTACCAAATTTCTAATATTCTGAAGACACTTTTCTAAGGATACAGAAAACACTGATTTAGAGCAACAAGAGATATAGAAAGAGATCAGCTATGCAAAGTCATAAAGAAAAAGCATCCATTCTTTAAAAATAATTTTTGAAAGGATTTGTAACTAGTAGGGGAACTTGGTTAAAATCTTTTCTTAAGTTCAAGTTGTTGCATTTTGTCATGGTTTAGGCTCAGTGCATAACTAAGCACCACGATGCCCCCAAAAAGGCTAGTCAAAATAAGGACTGGGACGGCTTCTCACCACTTAAACAGGTCACAGGCAACAGACAGACTCATCATAAGGAATAAAAAACAAAATAATTTTAATTTTGTTACCAACATCTGAGTAGAACCAATGGGAGATACAACCAGATCTTAAAATCATAACACCTTCCCTCCAGCCCTCCCTTCTTCCCAGGATCAGCTTTTGTTCCCGGTTTCTTCAGCTTCCCCCTCCCCCTTTACTTTGAGGTGCAGGGGGATGAGAGTGGGGGTTGCAGTTGGTTTTCACATGTACTTCTCAGGAGTAGGAAAAAAAAAGCTCAGCCCAGTGTCTCTCTCTCTGCTTCCACGTGGCCCCCTTTCCATAGGGGAAATTAAGTCCTCAAAAGTCCAATATGGGTCTGCCCACAGCTGCAGTTTCCCTCACACACAAAACTGCTTCAGCCCAAGTCCACAAAACTCCAATCTGGGTCTGCCCATGGTCACAGTTCCCTCACACACGACCAGTCGACGGCTCTCACCATGGGTTGCAAAGGGGAAACCTGGGTTCTGCATTCTCCTCCTCCTCCCTCTCTTTTCTTTCCTTCAAACCGACCTTGGTGTTCTTCAAAGTTGTTCTCCTTGGGCCCCACTCCTTTCTCCACTGCAGGTCTCTTCTGATGGTTATGGAGATCCCAGTTCTCTCTTTGTTTTTGTGGGTTTTTTTTGTTGTTTGTTTTTTTTTTTTTCTCGGGATGAAGCCACAGCGGGGCTTAAGCTTAAGTTGTGGTTGGGGCCAGCCAAGCCCAGCTGGGCAAGGCCGAGGCCGTGCCACCCACACCTGGGGCCACGCTGGTCAGGGCCAGTGCCAGAGAGAGAATGAGGCATGCCCTGCATGCCCCTTAAATACATGAATTCGCAGGGCCGCTGATTGGCTTGGCCCTGGTCAGAGGTGGGTCTGACAAAGGTGAAGGGGGAGCTTTTCAGGTAGCTTCTTAAAGGGCCATCTCCATAGCCCTTCCCCCGTTACCAAAGACACAACCAAAAACCCCCTCACAGAAAACCCAATACACATTTGCAGAGCACTGGTGGATACACAAAGATGCACAAAATGCAAATTAATCTAGAAATTAATTTAGAATGTGAGAAGTTATACTTTTACGTCTAGAGCTGTCAGCTATGCTAACAGAAAACAAAGAACTTCAAAGGATAATAGCTCAAAATTGGAGTCAGATTCCTGTTTGTAACATGTTAAGAGTTTATTTTTTGCATATCACATGTGTCAATCTCTAAAATTTTTGTAGGCATAAATAAGTGTAAAGGAGCACACACATATAGGTATGAAATGAGCAATCTGAAAAAATGATGAATTTTCGTTTGCCAAGAATGTAAGGAAAAATTAAAATACTACAAAGTATATTTAAATAGTTTGATAAAAACTCAATCAACGAACCAACAAAAAAACCCAAAATGTTGATATGGGACTGATGTGGACATATGTTGATATGGACAAGGTAGTAGCTGAAATACAAGATGTTTTCTTTTCACAAGAAAAGTTAATTAGACTAAATAATTGCTTTTAAGGAGTAGATGTTAGTTGAAGCCAATGCATATTAAAAAATATTTAACCAAGAAAAATGTTCAAGTTGGCAAGCCCTGATGAAATTTATTCCCGAGTCCTTAAAGAAGTAGATAAAGTAAACCTTGAAACTCTTAGTGATTGTGCTTCAAACTTGTGAAAGATTAAGAAAGGAGATGATAAGAGAGGGGCAAACATAACTTTTTCTTTTTTAAAGGAAAATTAAAGAGTGTTAGGAATTGTCTTTCAGACATACTATGACATTCTCTTAAAGAAGTTAAGGATGTGCTATCCAAATATAACTGCCAGAAAGACTGTAGGAGTGGGATTAAAATTACTTTGACAGAACAGGCAGACTGAAAGGACATCTGTTCACATGATTTCTTTGTTGAACTCAAAATGGGGAGTAGTTGGTTAGACAGCTAAAAAGGATGTCCTTGTTGTTATGCGAGGGGCCATAAATTAAATATAGAACAACAGTGTGAAGATGCTGGAAAAATTCTGGTTCTATTCTGGGCTTCATTAACAGAAGTTTTTCTGTAAAACAATGAAAGAAGTTAAAAGGCTTGGGTCTGTTTAATCTGGAAAAGAAAAGCTAGAGGGGAGTAATGATGACTGTTTTTCCAGTATGTACTCCATTGCCACTGAAAGAAAGGAGAAAAGATTGGCTCAATTTGCAGAAAAGTAGATTTTGGCTTGTTATTAGGAAAAAACTATCTAACTACATAAGGACAGAGAAACTGTGGAGCAAGCTAGGTATGGAGCTTGTAGAATCTCTAGTTGGAGATTTTTAAAAGTAGATTGTGTACCTCTTGGGTATATGCTGGTGATGTGGTGCAGACAATCAGACTTGAAATTCCTTGAAATTCTTTCTGAATCTACATTTCTGTGATTCTGTAACTCAGAATTGCCATATTCAAGACAATGATCAGGAGACTGCAGAGGACTAGCATTTGCAGATGAAGTCATGAGGCTACTGACATTTAGTCCATCTTATGAATATTACTGCTCAGGTCTGTAGAAGAGCTGGTTGTCATTCCCTCAGTGTGCTGAAAAAAACCCAACAGAAAGCAGTGCTTGACAGCATAATAGGACCTGCCACTCAAAGTAGCATATAGTCTGTCTTCTGGAAATCCTGATCCCTGACTGCTGTCAAGAACAAGCACATAGAATATGAAGTAGGAATTAAGAAATCCTCATTTACAGTGGTTAATGAAATTTTAATGATGAATGCACATCCTCTGAAAACAAACATCCTTTCTTCTGTAAGTAAACATCCTTTCTTTTGTAAGTAGATGGTAACTGAAGACCTATAATCTGAAAACTCATTTACTGAATTTTATGTTAAGTAAGACCTCATTTCTTTGATGAAATTATTTTATTTGGTGTTGACCTTGTATGTTGTAATAGTGTGTTTTACAACTCCATATGTTATTCTCTAAAATGTACAAGTTTACAAGTAAGAGTGCAAGTTTTTGTTTCAATGTATTGAATCCCCTAAAAGCCTCACAAGACGCACAAATTTTTTTTATAATGTGAGAGCAATTAATTTAATATTTACAGACTGATGTCGTTGTAGATGAATATGAACATGACAGAAATACTTTGGAAAGGAAAACTGCCTGTCATTGCTGCATTTGAACAGACATAATCAGAAATACCGTGTGATACATGATGTCCCAAATAATTTTGCATTTTGAATAATGAATTAAGTAGTGTAATGTGTTGAGTAGTAATAATAATAAAAAAATAATGCTTTTTTATGTCATATTCAAATTAGAAGCTGTATGCACACTATAAAGCAAAAAAAACCCTAAATCCTTACTTTTTTTGTAAGATGCTTTCCTTCTGTATGCACAGATTCTAAAATTTTTGGTTTGGTCAGTCAGTCAGTATTTGGGAAGTTCAAAAAAGAAGGGTTTACTGTTTTGTCAAGTTTCTATTTTACTTATATTAACAGTATACTATCATACCTTTTCCTAATCTTGGGTTTGCAGAAACAATTTTTTGTGAAGGTACATTTACTTTGCTATCCTTCTGTTGTAAAGTTTTGGTGGAGGAGGTTAGGTCTTCACTTCTGTTATTCCTCCTTCCAGCCTTTTATTATAGAGTATCACAAGTATTTTGTTGAAAAAGATCTGTTTGAAAACTGTGCTCTTTTTTCCTATCCATTAAAAAAATGTAAAAAGACAGAATAATACAATGAAGAATTCAATGCATCCTAGTTCAATAAGATGTTACCATAATTCTTTTTGGCAATTCATGAATGGGCTGTTCAAGATTAGTGAGTATTCTCCTTAAGCTTGGCACAGCCTAAATAAAAATACTGTGACACGTAAGTGAAATATTTCATTATTTGTTTTTGAGAGATCTTAGGAGCATGAGGCACATTGCAAAAAGATCTCCGACTTCCATATCTGTTACCTAGAAGTCTGATATAGGTACTATTTGACAAGAAAAAGACATTTCAAACAGTCTTTATTTTGCTAAACAAAAGCAAGCAAGCAAGCAAACAAACAAACATGTGAATGTGAAGTTAAGAGAAATTATTTGAGGAAAGTTTCCTTGCTCTATGAATTTACAAATGTAGAGTCTTGCAGAAGGAAATAGAAACACGTAGGTAAGACACTAACATCACTGATGGTCTAACCATCTGCTTTAAGAGGCCCTTCTCTAAGCCCTGGGACACTGTCACTCCTACCTCCTTGAAGATAGAAAACAGTTAATGTCATTTCAGCTTTGTTAAATTGCAAGCAGACGTCAGTAGGCCCAGTCTGTTGTTTCATTCAAAAGTTTATTTTCCTGTTTATCCAATATTACATTTTGGACTCAGCTCCATACCAACTATTTTATTTTAAAGGTGCTACTTATCATTCTATTTTTGTCTTTATGCTCTCTTAAAACTCAAGCTTCTTGAAAACAAAGACTGAAATGTTCTCTCTTCCCAAGTTCTTTTCTCCATGTTCTTCACTTCCTATCTGGAACTTGAATTAGACTGTACCAAACTTCTATTTACACAGTCTGCCTGATATGAAACTTACCTGCAAGCACTATAGAATATATCAGACTGCTAAAAGTTTGTATAGAAAAAAGCTGTTTTCCTGTTTATTTAAAAGACAAATGCCATAACAGGACCGAGTTCCATAAAGTTTAATTCAAATAACAGAGAAAAGGTTCATACCATGTGTCTCCGTTTAAGGGTCAGAGAGAGAG
>NW_010201008.1:20192-49175 GCF_000695765.1 Mesitornis unicolor | reverse complement strand
GGTGACGGGCAGCACGGCTGTTTCCCGGCGCTGGGCACCGCGATGCAGAGCCAGCGCACGGGGACTTGCGGTTACCCCGGAGGAGGGCGGCTGCCAGTGCAGCACAGGTTGCGTGGGTAGTGCGAGGGATGGGCATGGGACGCCTGCTCTCTCCTTTTGCCTTCAACTTTCTGAAGTGAGGGTCCCAAGGGGTGTGCAAACATTTCCAGGTTCTCTAGGAATCGCCCGAGCCTCCTGAAGCACAGCTGTTCAGATCATCACTAGTGAAGCTGCAATATGTGTAAAATAGCCATAATAAATCTGTCAAACTTTATTCTCTGGGAGAAGAGAGGAGAAGGGAACAGGTATGTTACCCTTCTTATAGTACATGTCCTATAAGGTATGATCTTCATCTTGTCTCCGGGTGATGTAAAAAGAAAAGGACTTTGTGCAGGAAGGATTTTTTGTCTGATTGTTTATCTTTTCTTAATCTGGATCTGCTAAACAGGACAGGGAGCAACTTTTCAGGCAGGATTTCTGAGCCATGTTCATCAAGAACAGGATTTCAGAAGTTCTGGTTTATTTTAGGGTCATTTGACCATGGTTATGGGCAGAAATAATGCTTCCAATGGGAACCTCACAACTGCAAATTGCTTTCTAATCTTTTTATACACCTACTGTGTTTTTTAAGGCTCTCTTAAGGAAGGCATGGTGACCTAGGATGGTAATATCTTTCAAGAGCTGGCAATATAACTTTATTGTGGCAAAGAGTAATTAGGATTTACAGCAATCTTAGTGACAGGAGGAGACAAATCAAGAGGAAACATTTAGATTCTGCAGAAACAACAGCTTTAGCTAGAATAATAATTGCTTTTCAGCATCTGCACATGTATAATCAGTAAGGTCTTGTCTGGCTATAATTTGTTTTTGAAAGTCTGTTAGCTAAATTAGAGGTTCAGATAGAAATACAGAACTGAGACACATTAATTGTTCCAGGCTGTGTCTGATGGACCATGAGTGTGTTAATTGGAGACACTAATTCACCCATGACATAATCTTTTGCCCTGATCTTACTTATGTCATGCCAAGGAAAAATCATCTGTATTTTCGTCAAAACAGCAGCCAGGGTCGACACGGTCTATAATGGCAATGTGCTGTCCTCCTGCCACTTGGGGAGTTTGTAACTGGCTTCCTCCCTAAAGAGATCATGCAGAGGTAGCTTCTAATAATGAATTATGTGCATGTTCACAGATTTATTATACAGGGACTGGAAGCCACTTCCCAGTAAGTACTGTTCAGGCCTCTGTAGTCCCTGAAGCTGACTACTGCAGTTTGCTTTTTTATTTCCATATATGTTACTGTTGCATTACATGGGACTCTTAACATACAGGACACATTTATTCTACCTAAACAATTCCTTGCACATGTGTGACTGGTTACAAAATTCTACTGAGTATCAATGTATTTGATGTGCAGATACCGTGCAATTCTGTTCTATGGTAAAGCCTGCTGGATGGAGTTGATGGAGAGACCTCCATAAGATGATGTTTGCAGGGATTTATCCTCTAGTGGTCTTTCAGCTCTCCTGGAGCTGAGCTGAAGGAACTGAAGCCAAATCCCAACGCCAGCATCAAATAGTGGCTACTTAGAGTCACAAAATGCCTCTGGATGTGTGAGTCACTGTGTGGGATCAGCAGTTCCCCTTACTAACTTCCATCAGTCCTTCTCTTCAGGAAAGGAGTGGGGAAAATAGATAATAACTGTACTTTTAACCAGAATAAAATGAAAAAATAAACTTCCTTTTAAATTCTATTATTTTTTAAAAGTTGCATGTACAATTGAATTTTGGTCTGCATCTGTCTGTTGAGTTCAGTCCAACCCTGGTGGATGTGCACTAGAGAGATGTAATTTTATGTAATTTGGGGAAAATCTCCTCATTACCAGCAGTTTTGTGTCTGAAATACCAGTAGCAGATCTGTAACATGATGAGCACCGAAACACGCACTTGATACAGAAATCTGATTTACAGGAACATCCAGTGAATAATAGACTTGATGACTAGAATTTTGTTTTCATTGAACTGCTGTAAATAAAGAGGCTTCTTCCCACCAGAATTGATTGAGGTGTCTATAATGCAGAAAGGGCTTCAGGGAGCAGGTTTCACTCTACTGCTTGTGTTAGAGCAAACAGCTGTCATTAAGAAGGTGACTGGACTGGGCAATTTGCTATCACATCAGTTAGATAGCTCTTCTAATAGCAATGTTTATCAAAATCACTAGTATTATATTGAGAATAAATTGTTGAAAACAAATCTTCATTGGAACCTCAAAATCACATTTCCTTTAAAACCCTCTGATTTTTAGTAAGTAATACGGTTGGAAGGTTTCACATCTGAACCTTTTGGCTGTGGTTTTTTTTCACATTTTCAATACTTTTTTTTTTCCTGCAGGAATGAGAAGTAGAAAATTATTTTCTCTGTTGAAAGCTGAAGCTCCATAGGTAGATGCCCATGCCTCTGGACTTCAAGAGCCAGGCTTGAGGAAAGCACCACGGGTTGTGAGGCTCGAGGCATGCTCCTCACAGGAATCGTTGTGTCCTTCTGTATGCATTTCTGATGCCTTTTCCCGCTGTCACTTCTTTCAGGAAACAGATTAGACTTTTGCACAGTTTAGAATACGGCTGTGCATTTGCTTAGAAGGAAACAAGTAGCTCAGAGGTGGGTCTGCACCTGTAAAGGAAACCTGTGCATGTCCTGGTAGCAAGCTGATTTGAGCATGCTGATGATTTGCCTGATAAGAAGAAAACTTACAAATGCTTTTTTAGGAACGCTTCTTGTCAAAAGGGTCTCCTTCTGCCACAATGGGTATTGCAAGCACATCCTGCTCACGTATCTAAACCTCTTCTGAGAAAAGGGATCAGGAATCAATCTCAAGTCGATGCATCTATTCTTTAGAATTTTTCATTCTCTTTAGTCAATGATCTTGGTTTTCAGTGTGCGTTTCCTTCCTTCAGGTCTGCTGCAACTGAAAGGTACTGGAAAATGTTAATAAAAGAAAATTTTGAAGGAAAAGTAGACATTGTAATTCTCAGTGTCCTCCTCTTGATCCCAAACTTGTTCAGCTGAAGGAATAACGTTGGTGGCTTGTCTTGTAGGAGTAGCAATGTATGTCACTGCTGTTAGCTACTCTGTACGTGAGGCCATTGGAGACCATAAGGTTTTGCTCAGGCTAGAAGACTCACAGAATCACAGAATCTCAGGAGTTGGAAGGGACCTCGAAAGCTCATCCAGTACAACCCCCCTGCTAGAGCAAGATCACCTAAACTGGGTCACACAGGAACGCGTCCAGGTTGGCCTTGAATGTGTCCAGAGAAGGAGACTCCACAACCTCTCTGGGCAGCCTGGGCCAGAGCTCTGTAACCTTCACAGTAAAAAGGTTTTTCTTCATGTTCGCATGGAATCTCCTGTGCTCCAGCTTGCACCCATTGCCCCTTGTCCTGTCATTGGACATCAGAGAGAAGAGCCTGGCTCCTTCCTCCTGACACTGCCCTTTACAAATTTATAAACATGAATGAGATCACCCCTCAGTCTCCTCTGCTCCAAGCTAAAGAGCCCCAGCTCCCTCAGCCGCTCCTCGTAAGGGAGATGCTCCACTCCCTCAATCATCCTTGTGGCCCTGCTGGACTCTTTCAAGCACTTCCTGTCCTTCTTGAACTGAGGGGCCCAGAATTGAACACAATATTGCAGATGTGGTCTCACCAGGGCAGAGCAGAGGGGCAGGAGAACCTCTCTGCCCTACAACCACCCTTTCTCATCCACCCCAGGATGGCGTTGGCCTTCTTGGCTTAAGGGCACATTGCTGGCTCATGGTCATCCTGCTGTCCACCAACACCCCAGGTCCTTTTCTGCCTGGCAGCTCCAGCCACTCATCCCCAAGCCTGTAGCGCTGCATGGGGTTATTGTGACCGAAGTGCAGGACTCTGTTAAGAGTAATAGTTATTTGTGTATGTGAGAGAAGGAGAGAGCGGGAGAGGGAGAAATGTCTTTTTGGGGCAAGCAAGGGAGGTCATTTGCAGACGTCAGAGCAGCAGTGGTGCTAATACCCACAAGGTCTGCCTCTCCAGAGCTATGGAAATTTACATTATTATTTTTCCCTGATGAGTTCCTTGCATAATTAAGATAGTTAATCTCTTTCCAGGAAGCTATATGCTTTAACTCCTAGTCTTTCTCAGCTTGTATGCTTTAATTGTATCCCTTATAATCATCATAGGATACAGCAAAAGGGGAGGCTGAAAAATATGAAGACTCCAAAAAGGCAATGTTTCAACCCTCAGCATTTTCTCAGTTGGTTTTATTTTGATAGATAAGTAGTAGAATTCTTCCTTGACTTCTACTGTGAATTTAGAAAGCTGAACCGAATGAGACATTATATCCTTACTTTTTGAAGTTTATAAAATAGGGCAATTGTGTACTTATTTTTTATATCTAGATTGGATTTTACTATATCGTTCGTTTAACAACTGCAGCAATGGCTCAATGGCTTTGGGAGTCTGGACTCTCGAATTCAGAGGCAGATATAACACGTGTAATGGGCTTGGAGTGCAGGGGTTGCTGTGCAGGTGGCCCCAAGAGCAGGCTGGCTGCCTTCTGGGTCTGGATTGCGCCGAGACTGCACCTGACCTGTGGGTATACAGTGAATGCAATGCACCCAGCCCTGCACGGGCAGTGGCTGTTGCTAATGGGGACGTAATAATAGATGGTCCTAACACTGGGCAGAAGAGGGATCTAGATTTAGACTTTTTTCTATTCCTAGGGTAAATCCATGCTTCATGAAACTTTTAGGTCACTACATTAATTCAGACCCCTGATCCTTCTCCTAGAGCTCTTTCTGCAGCAGAACAAGGCCATCTGTCTCAGTGCACACTTTGTGTCCCTCTAAAGACATTATCTGGGCTCCCAGGGGTACAAGAGGATCTGCAGGAAGCAGAGGTGGCAGAGCCAGGCCATTTTCTTACTCTCCTGGGAAGTGGATGACAGAGACCACCTCTTCTCGAGGTCGGGATCAACACTGCAGCAGCAACTGCTGGGTGCTGCGCTGGTGGGAAGCAAGACCTGAGCCAGATGAGCCCAGGCACTGACAAGGCAGCATCCAGGGGCTGGGCTGGTCTCCTTGAACTGTGCTCACACTGCTCTCCAGTCCACACGGCCAGGGAACCATTGCCAGCTCTTTGAGAAAATAACTAGAAAGAAGAATAAGTTGGGACATATTTCTTCTTCTTTCGGAGACTTTCTTAAGAGTTCATGACATTAATTTCATCTGCTTGGAAAACCCCAGAGTTCAATGTTTAAGTATGATACTATTCAATGAACACTGAATAGATTCTTACCTCATTTCCATAGCAGCCCTCTTAGCTGGTAGAGCTGGAATTGATGTGGTGCCTTCAGGTGCAGGCATCTGCCAGGTGTGCAGGATGTTGAGAGAAAATGCAGAGGCACTCGGTTCACTGCTCATGCACTACTTGGTACAACCACATAGCTACAGGAGCTGCTGCAGGCCTGACGGTCCCAAAAAGCAGATATCTGTCTTCCCACGTGGACAGAATATCTGTGTCCAAACTGGATGTAAAGTTTACTGGACTCATTGTTTAGTTTAATATTGCAACTGGCAGGAATGAGGTGGGTTTTTTTAACTGCATGATGTGCATCCTTCATTTTCCTTGCTGTCCTCATGTGTCTTGCTTGCCCATATCAGAAGTCTGGCGTTTGATTAAATGGATGAAGAGCACTCTTGATAAGGAACCTTTTGTTTTGCTCATGCTGCCTTTCTCCTGACTGATGCAGGGAGACCCAAAAGCCATCTTCTGAGTGCCTCTAAGAAACATCAAGCTGGAGTATACCATTTGTGAGGAGGCAGAAATTTGGGGTCCTTTATTTGTCAAACATTTTGCTATGCTTTTAGAAATCAGCCTTTTTCTCCTTAGACTTACAGGCTTTACTTTTTAATAGTGTTTCATCACGGGCACATCTATCATTTAGCTTGGTTTTGCCATTTAAATCTGGCCTGGGGATGTCCATCTGTTCTGTGTGGTCACGGTCATGTTCTTTCTGGGAACTGGCAGCAAAATGTTATATTTTAAATGTGTTTTCTAAAATGATACATACCATTAAATAAAATATTACACAGATCATGCCATTCAAAAGAATATTTTTTAAAAATTCAGCATAAGACAGTGAACACTGAATGTGATCATGATCCAAAAGTCTGTGAAGCTTGGCTCCCATTTCTGTCACTGTCTGTTGTGTCTGTTCTGTATTCAGCTCTGATCTCCACACAGTGCCATGCTAGTGGCATCATTTATGGTTCAGGAGATACAAAGGCAGAATTTGAGCCAAGAAAGTATTCCTGTAGAAGGATTTATGTTTAAATTCCTTAGAACTGGAAGCAGTGATAATGGGCGTGAAGTAAGTAGGGAGAGGCTGTGTGATTTATTCTCAGTATGTGATGCCATATGTAAGTGGAATTGAGGACTGTTAGTGGGGAAACACATTGTAGCCCTTCATTTATGCTTCCTTTGAGTAAATTAATCTCATCTGAAGCAAACTTTATGTAAAAATTATGTTCAGGCTTGAACTGAGCTAAAATGTGAAAGAATCATATTAAATACTGAAATAAAGAAGTTGTAAGTTGTAAAATTTGTGCCTGCTGTATACGTGGTTCTTTTATTGTGCAGTAGAACAGGATGGCTTAGGCACCTTCTGTTGATACGTTAATGATTTAAGGCTCTTGTAGGTCATGACTATCCCACTTAATTTTTAAATGATCATAAAAGTATCAGTTTCTGGAAAAGGCTGCGGTTATGGTAAAGCAAGCTGTTGTTTGCATTGCTTAATCATCTCTGAAAAATGGGTTTGGACTAATGTGTAATTAGTAATTTTTAAAATGTCTTTTCTCAAAACTACGAGCAAGACTTCCCATTGTGGTAAACTTAGATACAAAACATAAAAACACATTTATGCTTCAGAACAAGAGCAGAAACAAGAATTGGTGTTTGAGCTGGCCTCTACTTCTTGTTGAACCTAACCATTGTGATTAAAATTTAATGGAGAGTGTGCAGTGTTATCAGTGAGAATTATTACGTGAAAAACTCTCTTCTCCAACCTGACTGTGGAAAGACTTAGAAATCAATCTGTACTTCTGGAATTCTGTAGATTTATCAAGAATTACACCTACAAGACCCTCTTACTGTTATTTACCACGTTCTTCAAGGTAAACAGAAGAACCAAAAGATGGATTTTCCTCTCTGTGCAGATTCCTTGGAGAAAACATTATTTTCTAGTTAGAGAGGGGTTTTGCTGTTTCTGAAAAAGAAACGTAACCAACAGGAGAGTAAAAGATGGTATTTTTAACACAGAGGTATTAAGCAGCTTCTTTGGCTACTCTACACAAACCCATCTTTTTTTCCTCCTCATCAGCGCAGTTGAGAGAGAGGATAATAATTGTAGTTGTACCTGAACACCAGCTTGCTCCTCGCACATATTGGCCATCAGTCTAACCCTGCCCAGTTCCTGTGGGGTGAAAATGGACAGGGCAGAAGCACTATTATTGCCATCTCACAGGGGAATTAGACCACTTAATCACTCAGCAACTTGCTGGAGATCCTCAGGAAGCTTATGGCAGAGTGAAAATTCAAACCCCTACTGCCATAGCCCTAGAGCGGTGCTATCTGCAAACCACTGTGATCTGAGAATCAGCACTTTCTAATCAAGTTATTATAAACAAAAGCAAACATTTTATAAAGTAAGATAAAAAGCAGCTAAATTCCAGTACTCATCAGCTTGATAATGCCAAAAATAGGTGTAAGTTTCCAAGTATAAGTTTCCACATATGGAAGGGTGCCTGATCTACTGTAGAAATAATTGCTTCTCACAGATCTGTCACTTCAACCCAAATCTAATCAAAGTACACAGTGTGCGACTGAGAAGGTGTGTATGAGCTACAGAACAAAGAGCTTGACTCCTCATTGCCTTATGTCACTATTTACACCTATATATGGACTAAGTACAGTGTCCTGGCAGAGCAAAAATGGAGGCAATTAATACTCAGTGCAAACATGTGTAAATGGCTAGAAAACGGGAGCTACCATTTTGCAGGGATCCTCCACATTTCAAAATGTGTGTCTGTTCTGAACTGGAGCGAATAGTTGGGCTCTCTTTTGAAGGAAAAAGTTTGGAAGAGACTGGCCTAGAATGGCTGGATTTGAAAGATGAGAGCTTAAAATCTTATCCATGTTGTGGTAAATGTAATACACAGTAGTATGCTATTGAGGACAGGATGAAAACTGAGGAAAATTATTACCTTTAAAAACATATCATTACTTCATTGAAGCAACTTACCTGAGCAGACTGATTGTATCATTTTTAAAAGACCACTAATGAGAATTTATCTTTCAGTGGTTCAGTGCATGAGGAATATTCAATTTATTTAAATAGTATGTGAGGGTAGCATCAAAATATGAACTTTGAATAATCACTTTGGATCAACAACATCTTTTCTGAGTTTCCTTTATACTTTCCTGACTCCTGTGAATAACTTAGAAAGTATCCTTGCTGTATAACATGCTGAAATAACAAAAAACAGCTTCTCAGTTTGTTGTAAAGGTTTACAAGTTTATTTTTCCAAAACCTGTGAATCTAGATCAGTTTGCAATTTTCAAATGCTCCACTAGTTTGGAGCGTTTGCATTGGAGCCAGAACTTTGGTTTCGGTGCAAATTTCAAAGCATAAAATGCACCAGAGATTCACACATTGAGCTTGCATTTTGAAGTCCCTCCACTGTGGAGCTGGAAGAGGAGCTGGGTGAATGGGCCGTGGCCTCCAGCTCCTGTGCCTGCCCATGGAGCAGGAGCTCCCCTCGCCCAGCTGCAAGGGCTCTGTGTTGCAGGGCTGCGGCAAGAGAAAAGACATTTCTGCTGTACTTTTTCTCTCTGCCTCTCCACTACTTGTCACAGAGAGTGGAGGGTCTGGAGAAACATTGTGGCACTGTGCAGAAGACATGGGAAGCACTGCTGGGGCAGAGGGTGGGGGGATGAGGCTGATTAGTGGGGATACCTACCTGCTAGGAGGCCTAGTTACTTGTGCTAATTGTCACTGTCAATAGTCCAAGGGATCAGGACATATCTCTGTATGATTACTTATGATTTAAAACTCTAATTTATGTGGCTGCTTTCCTTATTTGAATCTTGTCCAGAGCACATTGTCATCCCTGTTTGTGAGTTGTTATCTCAGTGCTCCTGGCCAGCCCAGGGTGCGTCTTTGACCCTCCAGTTTCACAGCTTTCAGATGTTACCTGTTTTCACTGCGCGTTTTGGAGGCTGCGTTGTTTATCCAGACATTGACTGTTTTTCAAAAAACTAAAACTAGTTCCTAGGCAACCTTAATGAATGGTAAGAACACATCAGTTTGTTTATATTTAAATTACTTTAGCTTGTTTACTGTGATGTTTGGTTTATTGCGATGGGCTGGCTTAGCTTATTAGTAGTGTAACTGTGTAAATACGAGGATGAGAACAACAAATCACCAGAGGATCATGGCATGGTTAGCAGGCTTTCTTTTCTTTAAAGCTTTTTTCTTGCATAGGTTTATATTAAGTTTTTAACACCAAAGAGTAGCAGCATTCAGCATGTTTTGATCTTTAGAAAATATGAATTACAGAAGGTGAATGGCAGTTTCCTAAAGACTCTCTTAGTGTATCTACAGACATAAAATGTGTAGATGTCTAAATGTATCTATATATACGTCCTGTATTCTCTGTACACTTACATAAGCATGTTAAAAAGCACAGTGTGTTATACTTGTCATTCAATTTTTTTTCCTCCAAAATACAGATCTATGGTTGTGTTGTGATTGCCATTTACAGCAGGAGCTTGGACTGCTAGGCTTAGGAGGACAATTCTAGTCATAATGACCAAAGTTCTTCATTTTCTCCTTTGAAACATACATAAAAGGTCAGGATCATCCTGTGTTATGCAGTCAGCAATCATTAGATGTTGAAATCATCATGTTTCAACATGTTGAAATGTTGCTACAGCCAAAATGCTAGAACGAAGACAGATAAATCCTTTTAGAAATGTACTGGATGAAATACACATGCTTCCTACAGGTAATCACATGGAGTGAAGCTGTATTTATGAACACATTTAATCATTAAGGTCAATTTTCAGAAGACCCTGGGGAACAGAGTGTGTTTCTGCCATTCCCAGCTTGTATTCAGCCCAGAGTGTGTTTTCCTGACCAGTCTGTAAGGATTTGGATACCTGTTTTCTGAAGGAAGAGCTGACACAGCCCAGCTGGAACGTTGTTGTACCACTGAAGGAATGTAGAAAGCTTTGAACAAATGCTGTAACACATGCTCGCTACCTCCCAGTTGTGGCATATAACTCTAAAACAAGCACATACAAACCTTAGTGGATTGATACTGCCCTATAAACCTCTGTTTGGAAGTGCCAGGTACACGTCTTTGTTCATATTGCAATAAGCTACCTATAGGCATCAAGATTCTGCATGTTTTTCAAGAACTATTTCTTTTGCAGTATTTGGGATTTTAGCTTTGAGCATAGGGCTATAACCACAAGAGATTTACTTCAACATTAGGGCAAGTTGACTGGAAGCACTGTCTGTTCTGGTTTAATTACATTATCCAAAAGAAGAGAATCCATACAGGAAAGTGTAACCATGTGATATAATAACTCTCTATCAATTCACAGAATCAGGAACATTCTTGGTAACTTGCCTTGTATCTGAGCAATGCGAAATTGGCACAGTATACTTTGTTCTGATTTTTGGGAGTCAAAACATACCATTCTTTCTCTCTCAGAACCGTATTTTGTTTTCCAGTGTTCATTTTTATTTCTATAGGCCTGTTCAAGCAAAAATGCTAGCTCTAGTTTGGAGTGAAGGGGGACAACTTGCTCCTAGGAGGTCAAGTTTTACTTACCTAGAAGTTACAGCTGTAGTGAACTCTCCAGATTTGCACGTGGAGAAGCTGGCAGGGCAAGAGCTCTCTAACGCATCTGGCAGGTCTTGCTTTCATTGCAAGCTTTGACACTTATGAGAATCCAGAATTTAAGAAAGTCACACAGATGCGAGGAGGAACATTTGTTGCCTCACCAAAGAGTTTGTGTGCAATGGGTTTCAAACTATAAAAACCTATAAAACCTGGCCAGAGTGTGCTGGTTGTGTTGCAATTTAGGGTGTGAGTCTGCTTCTCTATACCAGACTACCAATAGCACCCAGGGAGAAATTTCCATAGCTGGGAAAAGAAACTTGCCCCATTTCTCCTGTGGTTTTTATGCTGCGAAGCAGAGGTGAAGCAGGGATGGTCAGTGCTGGTTGTAGTTTCAGAAGCTGGAGTCTCATAGAGGTCAGCCTCCGGACACGAGGTCAACGTTGCTGTTGTAGGCTGCTCTGCAGCAAAGCAGCACCTGGCTATGGCATTCCTCAAATTTTCATCCATAGGCATCTTGATAGGAGGCCTTCTGCAACCAGCTTGCTACTTTGTCTTTTGTCAAGGATATTCCACCTTTGAGCAGTGATCTTGTCCCACCTCTTCTGTTGCCTTTTCCTCTCCTCTTCTGTTAACTGTGACTGTTCTTTCTTCTTCATGAGTTTGCTGCCTTAGCATCTCCGTCCCTTTCTTCACTGAGAAGGATCTGACAGAATTTGTCAGCCCCTGCACATTGCTTTGGGATCGCTCCTGCTTGTGTGCTCTGAAGAAAGTAAAAGCATAGGGTTGGTTGGTTTGTTTTTAAGAGCTATTTCAAAAGAGCATTAGCACTGTAGAAAAGCCTGCAATAATCAGGAAATGAAAGAGAAGGAAGAACATAAATTTACAAGCAGATATTTTGCCTGCTTCCATGTTTTCCTGCTTCCAATTTAAAAAAGCGTCTACCTTTTCTCTTATTTTATTCTTATAGTACCTCAGTATCTTAAAGCAGCTTTAAGGCCTGTGACTAACACAAGTTTGTAAAGTTATCAACATTTCCTTCTGTATTATTGCTGAGAAAAGAGAGTAGATGAATCCCAAAACCTAATAAAGGGCTGGTCAGGTTTAAAATTGGTACTCAAATACCACTGCCAGCTGTCTTTGGATTGCCCCACAGTGTGTAAGTTGGAGTAAATGAAAAGAGAATAGCTTGGGTTATGTCAGCTGAGTCACAATATAACTTCTTGGACTTAGTCTCTCTCTGCTTTAGATGGATCGAGTGAGTAAAATAAGAGGAGTGCAGTTCTGTTTAGTATGTGTCTTCCTGTTTTTAGCGATGTGTCTGTACCTTGTTGGCAGTGGGGAAAGTCACAGTAAAAAGAAGAGTTCAGCTAAGTGCCTTAGGATGTTGATGATAGAAACTCCTAGGAGGAGTCTAGGACGCCTTTTTACTCACGGAGACTGAACAGACAGTCCTGGTAAGGAGGCACTGCAATCCAAAAATTATTATAATTTTTTCTTTCCTTGGCTATTTTTCTATTTTACTTTGTTGAAATCTCACCAATGCTTACAATGTTTTATCCTCAGCATCTCCAAGATTCATTATGAGCCTTTCTTGGAAGACTTTTGTTAAAACAGCCAGTGCTTGCAACTGCATTTGAACGAGACTGAATATTTTCTGATCTGTAACTTGCTTTTTGTTTGTTGGTTTGGAGTTTTTTGTTTGGTTAGATTTGCTGTTAAATTTTAGGGGTTTTTATGTTTTGTTTTTGTTGTTTTTTCTATTACATTCCTATATCACCTAAAATATGGCTTAGAAGAAACCAATCTGCTTTGAGGGAAACTCTTAATTCTGTTTAGGTTAAATGAAAGTGATAGCATGAGATTTAATTGGCCTTACTGGTGAAAGCCATCAGTCAGAACCTAAACGCTGTTGCAGGCAAAACTGAATTTAGTAGAACAAAATTGGCAGAAACAAATAGCAACAGGATTTTATTTAAAACGTTATTTTATTAAAAACGTGGTGAAATTGGTCAAGAACAAAACGTAAATGGAAAAAGAACTCATCACGAAACATTTCTAGAAAGAATATCTGCCTGTTCAGATACCTAAATTCTTTCAATGTTTAATTCGCATGTTTTAAAATGCAAAGGTTACATGAACATGAATACTCCATGTTCCTTCTTCTTATGGCGTGACTCTTTGGAAAAAAGGTGCGAACCACTGATGTAATTTCTTGCTGTCCCGTGTTGTCTCTGGGATGCCCATAGTTACTGACTGGATGTCGTGGTTTAGGGCTGGGCCGGCCACTAAATCCTGGACAGATGCTCTCTATGAACCCCTCTCCCCTCCCCAGAAGGGAAGAGAAAAGAGAATAAGGGAGAGAGACTTTACGGGTTGGAAAATAAAACTAACCGGTTTAATAAAACAATAATACTAATACTACAGGATGGTAATGTAAAATAGGAAAATAATGAAATATATACAGATATGTACAAATATCTACAAAACCAATATAAAATCCTCTCCCACCCTCCCCCCAATGACGAATACGTCACCAGAGGCTCTGCAGAGCTGGCACTGGAAAAGTCTCAGACCGAACTCAGCAGCAGTGGGAGCTGATGCAGGAACACAGGGACCAGGATCAGAGGCAGATGAATTAGCAGGGTCTGCTCAGACTTCAGTCATTCCAGGTTCGAGACAGATGGAAGGGTCTGAGCTGGAAGGGCTCCAAGATGGAAGAAGGTGTTCGAGACCCTGGTGATCCCTCGGCTTTATACCGAGTATGACGTGTGTGGGATGCAATACCTCGTTGGTCAGGTTTGGGTCCGCTTCTGCACCCACAGGCGCAGACACGGCACCCATGGTGAGACAACTGACCTTGAGCTTATCTTCTAGCAGCACTGTTTGGGAAAGCCATGCTGCCAGTTTTCAGCAAGTTCAGTCACTTATAAGAGACTGAGCTGAAAAGTAAAATCACTAAATAGAAAATCAGTTCTATTTAGCTCAAACCAGGACACTGGAGCTCACTGATGGTTTTTGTTTGTTTTTGTCCATTTTACATGCAGCTTTCTGAAGAATGTGGGAGGCTCCTGTAGTATTATTTTCGTTGTTTGTTTTTGTCCATTTTACATGCAGCTTCCTGAAGAATGTGGGAGGTTCCTGTAGTATTATTTTCTTATAATGTGCCTCAGTTTACCAGTTTGCTGGCAACCATTTGGATTAAAAATATATTGTACTAGAGCTACACGTTAACCCTGTGGGATAAGCATGAAAAAGAATGGAGGTAGCTCAGTTATCACATCCAAAAGGCAATTCACATGGCAGCTTTTGTTTGAACATGGCAGCTTTTGTTTGAAGCTATTCACAAGCTGCAGAATTACTTACAGATCCAGAGGAAAAAACCCAGTTCTGCTCAAATACTGTGAGAGGACACAGAGATGGCAACTGGGGAATAAAAATATTTGAAAGGCATAAGAGGCTATGGGAAGGGTTTGGAGTCAACACCAAGAACCTGGAGAGGGCAGGCTCACCCTTCCAACCCCATATCTAAACAAAGAAAAGGTAACACTTTGTAAGAATCCTCAGCAGGACGTCTTTGATGCTTGCATCTAACTTTTGAAACTCCCGTCTAGGGGAGCTGAATGTTCAGATTTTGTCACTAGTTAGCAGGGACTGGAGCATACATAAGGTATGGTGAGACCTGTCACACAACAGGAAGAGTCCCTGCTGGTGGAAATGCTGGATGAGATGGCTTTCTTTTGAAAGTGATAAAACAGTATGTTCTGAATGTTTAAAATGTGACAGAGCAAATTGGTCTGTGTTATTTTGTGGAAAAAGGTATGGAAATTATAGGACCCCAAGGAAATAGCTGATGTAGCTGTGGAAAGATGAGAGAGAAGGGTAAGTTGTGATAAGCTCACCAAGGTGCATCTATGTGCTTTGCGTTAGGAGAAAATGGAAAGGAAAACAAGAGAGGAACTTGGTGAGGTCCTATTCTGATAGTGAAAATAAGAGGAAGCAGAATTCAGTCATAGCTAGGGTTCATTAAAGAGAGTAACTGTTATCAGCTGTAGAAAAATAGAAGGACCTCTTCAGGGTTAAATTCTCCAACACATGAGGGGCTTGAATGGGCTGAACTCTGGCTGGATGATGATGAGTTACAGCTGCAAAGCTTGGGTGATAGAGAGGAGCAACAACTTAAAGGTCAAGCAACTGGAAAGAAACAGGCTTTATAAGAGCTGAGCATATGAAATGCCAATTCTATAGTGGGAGAATAAAGAAATTTTAAAAAAATGTATGTGCTTGGAGGAAATATAAATATGTATCTCACTTCAAAAAGTAACTGGTCATAGTTTGTGTGGGAAACCACTCCCTCAGCAAGGCATACAGTCATTAAGAGTTGGGGCCAACCTGCAGGAATATAATGAAACTCTTTCTTTAAATACAATACATATGAAGAAAGCATTCAGCTTTTCCACAAGCGCTTTGAGGAAAAATGTGTGCGATGCTCCAGATAATAAATGTGGAAATGAATGAAGTGTTATGTGGTGACTACTGTGGTGGGTTTTTTTCAAAGTAGTTGCATTACAACCATTATGTGCCTGGAAACTTAAAATGCAGCTAGTGCTTAAGTACATAAATTGTAGTTGTGTTTCCAAAAGGTAGCTCATGAAGGAGTAGCAAAAGCCAGTTTTCTAGGATAGGTAGCAAATTGATGTGCATTTGCAACATGGAGATGTCATGAAAAGGGCTGGTAACTTGTCAGGAGTCCCAAGAATGCAGTAGACTGGTGGCAGAAAAACGCATTTTCTATCAGCCTTTTTAGGCAGCTTGAACTCTACCTGTGTAGTGGTAACCAAGTGTCTGAGGTCTTGGGATGAAGGAATGTAGGGAGTACAACTTGCTATCAACACCAGACCCTGCTATCAGAAGCAGCTGGATTGTATATTCTTTAACACAGACTAATTGTATTCCTTTGTAAATGCCTGAGGGGTTTGCTGTACTGATGACTTGTGTTGTAAAATGCATTAAGCAGTAGCATCTGTCTTTCCTACAGCAATACTACCTCTGGTTTGTATTTAGAGCTTAGAAGAGAAGCCCTGGTCAGTGTTTGTAGGTTTGTACTCTCTGTTTGAATTTAGGAGCTGTATAAAGTTTAATGACTAATGTACTCTGGGTGCTGAGGTTGGCCACCGCCTGTCTGGAATGAAATACAAGCATTGCTGCTGTAGTAGTATCACTGTTCCTTCAACTGCCGTCCTATTCTGCTTCCTAAAGCTTATCAACAATGTTGATAGGTCCAGGAGTTGTCTCCTCCAGTTTTTAAGCCTCTCATCTGTTTTAGAGCTTGCTTTTCTCTTTGTGGTAATCCACATTCAGGTAGGCCTGAAAGCATGGATTGCAATACTCAGCTTGTCATTGGCATGTCTGGATCCCTTATGTAGGCGGCAGACAGATTATAAAGAAGACAAAAGTTAATACATTGAACTTTGTTTCTAAGCAAGTCTGCTCTATAATGATTACTGGAAAGTCCTGAACAAGTCAGAGTTTGGTCAACAGAAATTTATCCAAAGCATTTACGATGTGAGGCTTGTCATAAGCCAGACACTACCACAATCAGTCCCCTTTTATTTTGGATAAATCTAAACATGCTTGTTTTGCTGACTAAAATACACGGTCAAGTTTATCTTCCTTGTATTACCTCACATTGATAAGTGGCATATAATCACCAATATTTGTTTGCTTTTCCCCCCTGTTTTCTCTCACGTATGCATGCAATGAAATTTGTCTTCTGAAGGTCCTCACAGACTGGTTTTGTTTTTCACTTTACAGAAAAAGGAGTTTAAATCTTCTCTTAGCTAATTAAAATGTTCTAATTCTGCTGCACATAAGCTTGTTGAGGTTGGTTTTACATCCCTTGATTACATGATTATGCTACTAGTCCCGAAACTTTACCTTTGGGAAGTTTCCCTTTTTAATTTTGTAGAGAGGACTTGGTACCTGCTGGCTCGAGACAGCCAAGGTGCATATTCTGTCCTTGTCTGGTGTTCAGAGGTCTTACTCCAAGCCCGCCGACATTAACAAAAAGGTTTCCTTCAGCATCAGATCACATAAATACTTGTGTCCTGAAAGACATATCTGTAATATGTATCAACAGCCGAGATGTGTGCAGCAACAGCTCACCGATAGGAATTGTGTGAAGTAATGTGGAAAGAGATGTTACCGGAGTGATTAGCCAGTGCAATTTGTGTTATCAGCCCCCATCGCAGCAATGCTAAGTGGCAGATTAAATTCTCAGTGGAATTTTCCTTTCTTCTTTCAGGCAGCGCTTGCAGCCTGCACGTCCTCTCTCTCAAAGGGATATTTCCATGAATACATGTCACAGTTCTTAGCAGCAAAACCATGGTTCTTTTTGTCAAATTTTATGCCATATAATGCTTCTCTTAGAAGGGAATAGTGGAATGAAATTGGTAGATGACTTCCCTCCCTCACCCCGTTCTTCCTGAAGAAATTCATGAGCAGTGGTAACAACTCTCTTCCTACTCTTACTTTGTCTGTACCTAAGATATTGGGGTATTTTACAGATGTTAATTAGTCTTTACAACAGATCTGAAAGCACAAAAACAATGTTTTATTCACTTCTAAAATATAGCAAGTCCTGTTTGTAAAATCATGACCAGTTTAAAGTTAATTGTGATACTATGAAACAATCCGAGGGAGGAAATTGCATGTATTGTGATGACCAAAATTTCGGAGAAAATTAGGGAGGAAAGCTGTAATTAATTGGAAGAAAATTGCTTGGAGCCTTGGGTTAGCAAGCCTAAATTTCAGAGAAAGTAACATGGATTTCATAGTGCCTATACGCAGAACTGCCCTTCAAAATTTTCCTCTTAGCAGCAACAATTTTTATATGTTAACAAATTGTTTTATAAATTGACTCTGAGATGCAATTACAAATATGGTATCTGGCACCAGCGACCTAATGTTGCCTTGTAGCGCTTCTGAACACAAACAACTACCACATTCAAAACCAGGAGCAAGATTAATCTATGCTGCTCCTACAAAGTCAAATGATTATAAATGTTCTGTTGGCTTGAGGCAAAATCCTTCTTCTCTGTCATTGCGCTGTGTGCTTGTGGCTGATCAAAAGGTGCAGGAGCAGAGGGTGCTTTGTGAGGGTGGGGGTTAAATGTTATACATTACGCACTTTAATGCTAATCCGAAAAGAAGCAATCAATGCACCGTCTGCTTCCACCTCAGCATCTGCTCCCTCTCCTAGGGGCCTCAGAGGAGGTGGTGAGAGTATGAAAAGGTGCATTAGCTCACATCTCCCATGCAGCACTAAATGTGTAGCACATCGTGAACTACCCCAACTGGGGCCCCAGTTCACTTACAGCCTGGTCCACAGTCTGCCATCAATGGAGCCATTGGTTTTAATTCCTGCAAGCCGTGGGCCAGGTCTCCAGTGTTTAAAAACAATATTAGCTGATTTTTTTTTCCTTTCATTTTTAATACATTGAGATAGATTAAAATGTTATGATTATCTTCCCTGCAAATTAAATTTTGTTTCCAAAAGGTCCTAATCCTAGCTGGAAGCTTTCTGGAATAACAATATTGAATGAATGTTAATGGCACTTAAAATCCGTGCAATTAATATACTTGAAGACTTAGAATGATAGATACTGTCCATAAAGTCTGAAATTGTAGGAGGATTATGTACACTTTAGTCCATGTTTAACTGCATGCATTTTAATAAGATTTTAAATTTCTGGCTTGTGTTTTTATTTCAAATGACAATTACGTCCAAAAGGGATTTATAAACTTTAAAAAAAAAACCCCACATAAAATTCACAATGTGCACTAATGCTTATTATCCTAATTACAGTGGTCCCTTTTGAGGCATGCTTTGGTGTAAAATAATTAATTTTGATGCCTGCAGCTTAAGATGTGTAACTTGCTTCCGCCAGTTGTCTTATTGTAGAGCCCACAAGGGTGGAAACTGATGCTTAAGTATATTTTGTTATTCTAATCAGTCTTTTCATATCTTTAGAAGCCCTATCTGCCTTTGAGAGATCAGAGCATACAGTGTTATTCGAGGTTAATACTGATGCTCCCAGTTAAAAAGAAATGTAAGAGTTCTATAAAGCATATAGGAATACAGAATTGGATTCATTTTGCATCAAGTTGGCTAGCAGATGTTTGTATTTTTAACTGCAGAACTCCCTTCCTTCCTCAAATCAGGGTCAGCGTCTTACACGTGGCTACCTTTTGCACACTTGCTCTAGCATAGGTTTCAAAGTTGACCTTGGAAAGCATTATCAATCTGAAAAGGGCTTCAAGCCACTCACAATAATTGCGACTGATGGGGATAGCAGATTATTGAAAAGACGTGAATACTGGGAACAGCTTTGGACAACGACAGCCCACCTGGGGTTAGTCGGGTGCTGTGAGCTTCTGCCTGCCCCACCTGTGACAAATGCCTGACACAGGAGGTGGAGGCTGCAGTGGGAAGAGGTGATACGACCCAGTTAGGTAGGTTCTTTTTCCTAGAGTGGTAATTTGTTAATTTTCAGTGGTTTTCGGCTCATTAGTAAGCTGGGAGGTTATAAATGTGGCTGAGTGCAGCTCCAATATCGAGCACCTTGCAACCTGGGCTGTCTGGGTGTTGCAGATGGTGCTAGATCACGTAGTACCTGATGAGGTGCCGAGAGCATTGAAATTAAAGCAGCTGGTAGAAATGTTGCTCTTGATTAACTGCTATATATTTGTCTTTGTTAAGTCTGCTTCATAGTCTTTGTAATCTGCAGCCAGAAATATCTTGGTAGCAACCTGTTGTCTCAAGACCTTTAAAACTGTGGAGAAAGGGCTCTGCCCTTCCCTAGTAAGGCAAAGTGGTTCCCTACCATTAGCCTTGCCTTGGGGAGCTCGCACTTGGCACGGTGGTGGTAAGTAAGAAAAAAACAGGCTTTAACTTTGGCAAGGAATGTGGGAGAAGAAGGGAGGCAGAAATAAAATGAAGGGTAATGTTGTAGCCATTTGTAAGAATGGATTTGAAGTGGATTATGGTGGACATACATATATGTATATAGTTTTTAAATGCATTTTCTACCAGAGAACTGTCTATTGTTTGTATGGTTTTCTATTAGTGAGGACGTAGGTAATGTGGATTTTTAATGGTTTTCTTCTTTAGTTTGTCTTATCTGTGGAGATGAGTTGCCATCCTTAATTAATCTTTGTCTGTGAGTGGCTAGAGAACTTGAGATCTTTTTTTCTTAAAATATGTACTTTCTCTTACACCTTTATACATTGTGAAGCTTGGACTGAGTAAGATCTGGATAGTTGAATATATGTGATCACAGATATTTTAGCCTTATTTGTATTTATTGTCCTTTTAATATTCTTTCCAAGTATTCTTAAGGGTGCAATGTTATTAGAAAACCCTGGTTTCCTTTACTTAGGCTGGCAAAATTCTAAGACCATGAAAAATGCATGAGGTATAAAAGTTGAGATTATTACTAAAAGTCTCTCAGGAGGAACAGCTACAAAAACCAAGTAAGAGCTTAAAGGGAGGTTTTTTGTTTCTAATTTTGATGACAGATTTGGGTAAGTCTTCTGGCTTTTTGGAAATATTTGGCTCTTGTGTGCTTTGGGGGTTAGGAGCTGTGTGGTAGCAAGCTGTAGAATGACTGATGTTCTGCTTAAGGACCTCACCTCATTGCTGTCTCCTGGAGTAGGCAGCGTTGATTCTACAGAGAAAGTCGCTGACTCTAACTTGAATGAAGCAATTTATTTCTTAGTGTTACACACTTACTTGCACCCAGCAAAAGATGTAAAGTGAAGTTGTTTTTCTTGTATTCTAAGGTCAAATTTGAAGGTTTTTATCTAAATATTCCAACTTGTTAGCAGTGCTAAAGAGAGTCAGGCCATCTGGAGGACCACCAACCCTTGGAGATTTCATGTGGCTAATAGAGAAATGCTATTGAAATGTCAGTTCAAGCTTATTTTTCATTGCTTAGTGTAAAGTCTGTATCCTATTAATGACTTCAGATGAAAAATAAGGGACTGAAGTTACTGGCTTTGATTGTTCCTCCCAAAATTAAAGGTTCAGATTAGATAGTGTCATTGAAGGGGTCTTTTGTATTAATAAAGAGAAACATCATTTGTCCAACACCTTCAAGTTCTTTCCCTGTCACTGGCACACAGTTGACTTTGGATGAGCAGCTTTTTATGTTATGTTGCTCATCAGTGAGGACTGTAAAAACTGAAAACAGAACTGCAAGTGCCCACATGGTCTTCTCTCCCAAAGCATGTATGTGAATGGCCTGTGGGCAAAACGAAGCACAAGGTCTGGCACTTTTTGTTATAACTGAGATTACGTGAGCAAGACATGGTATCATGCAGGAGAGGGAGAGACAAGGGTGGTTTTCTGTTTGCATTTAATGGTGTGGTGAAAGCACAAAACCAGTAACTAATTCATCCTTTTGGTAAAATCTGAAGCACTGCAAGTATGTGTTGTTTAATGAAAATCTCGTTGCAAGTTGCCTCGTGATCGGTTGTTGGTGTTTTGGTCAAAGTGAACTTCATACCTTAGCTCAGTATCAACAAAATGTTCATCTATTTTACTTAATATTTTGAAGAAATAACATTTGAGGCATGTTGGGGGTACAGTCTTGCCATGTCTTGGTTTGTATGTGAAAAAATCTCAAATGTGGCAAAGCATACATCAGTTTTACAGTAAGTGATAAGAAAACTCCTGTTCAGTGTCTGTCTTGTTTCTGACCTGCACGTTTCTCAGTTTGCTAATTAAAATGGGTAAAGGACACACACACATCTGGTTTTAATTATGGCGTTTATTGCATAATAAGTAGCAGATTTCTTCACAACTGTTTGTCAAAGCGTATGTTGCATTATTCTTTTCCTGTGTTCTTTTCCCGTGTTACCGTACGCAGCGGTCACAGCCACAGTATCAGATATGCTTGCCAAGGTGGTCAGTGGTGGTCAAATAAGAGATCCAGTGGGACTGGTTCCACTTTGAGAAATACTAGCAAATTCAAAGAGACTAATACTGATAAATAAGAGCTCGACTAAAGAATAGAAATGCCTAAACAGTGTCTTTTGTGTTCTGTTCTTCAGCCTCAGTAACTGAATGAGTGTGATTGACAGTGAATTCTGTCTCCTCTGCACAATGTGGATTTGGATGCATTGTAAAACTGAATCACCTCTGTGGAAGGTGGCAAGCGACAGACTATTGCTAAATTTTCTGATTCTGAGCCCTGATGGAATGATGAAATCGGTGGTAGGCAAAAGTACCTCTCACTTGCGGAACAAATTTTTGGAAGATGCACCTTTTACGATGTTCTCCTGAAAATCTGTTCCATATGGAATTGCTCAATATTCGGTTGTTCTGCAGTGCCTTATACAGAGAACATCTGGTCAATTTATGAAAGTTATTTTGTGTTAATATATTAGTCTACCACACATGGGTGTTAACTTTGGATGCATACATACGTATTTATTTAATCCTGTCCTTTTTGTACGTGTTGTGATGAATGATTCTTCTCTGATGGTTTATCTTTTTTGATAAAAATTTTGCTACAAATTAAAGGCAAAAGTGTTTTTAAAATATAGGGCTCAATGCACTGTATTAGCAAACAGCTATGCATTGGATTGTAAACTTTGAAGCTTTCACTCCAGTTCACCCGAGTTCTCTCTCCTTGCAGTCCCTTTGGGTGTTGCATTTAAGCTCTCTCCCTCTCTCTGGACTCCCCTCTGCTCTCCAGCTGCAGGCTATGTTAGGTGACTCCTTTAGCTATCTGTCTGTCTGTCTATCCTAGCTTGTCTCACTAATACATGTCTTCACACTCGACCATGGTCTTCCTCCATCAGTAGCAATGCAGTCTCATCCTGGACACTCACCTGCCAGCAGACCTTTAACTTGTCTGGTTTAAGAACAAACAAAGCAAAGCCTGAAAGTTGTGAATCCTGGCTTTGCTTGAGCTAACGTGGCCTGGATGACCTTACATGCCTTGAAGCTCAAGGTGCAGTTTGCTGTTCAGCTTAGCATCGAGGTGGCTGCAGGAACACGTTCGGTCTTGGTTTCTGACAGTTGTGTGCCATAGCTGGAAGCAGACCTCTGTTGCCACTTCAGACGTCTCTTTGGGTTTGTCCCTTTCATCAGTTTTACTCGGGGAATTAGATTCTTTTATGTTATATTCAGGAATCATAGAAATATACATTAAAGAGAATGTATCCAGGAATCATAGAAATATACATTAAAGAGAATTTATCTGCATTCCATTCTTCCTCTTCTGAGGCTATTCTGCTTTGGTGCTGTTTTTCCATCTGTTTCCTAACATTTCTGTTTGCATCATGAAATACTGTATCTGTAGGTGAGCACTGCGCAGTGTTTACTGTTCTGTATGGAGGAGATTCTGATCTGAAAAGCACTTGATTTCTTTTGGCTGTGCTTGCTTTTAGGAATTAGCTTTCAGAGAATCACGATGTGTTATGTGAGTTTCCAGCAGAATAACGAGTGCCTGCCTGACCGAATCTTGCCATGTCCTGTGTGCTGAATTATCTTTTGGTTGGTTTTTTGCCTATGCACATTTTGCTTCAGTGACTGAAGGATGGTTGCCCTGAAGTATAAATGATCCAAGTATGACACTTAATGCATATGTAAGTAGTGTTGATAAATACTTATTTTACTGGATATTAGCTTTATAAGTGGATAAAATATGGCACTTGCCTCCAAAATGAATAAGGTTGTATTCTGGGCAAAGTGTTTATAAGATTATATGTGCTTTTAAGAAGAAGTTTATAAAAAACCCTCATAGAACAATTAGCCTTTCAGCTTTCTCTGAATCCATTCTTCCCATGCACACCCTCAAGAGCATGTATTGGAGAGAAATCACTTCTGATGTTGCTAATATCTGCTCTTTCCTTAAGAATTCATTTAGTTCCTCTGAAATACAATAGCCAACTGGCAGACTATTATTATTTTTCCCTGCTGTTGGAGAAATTGCTAGTGAAGAATATATATAAAGCAGAAGATAACCTTGCTAAAGAATAGGATGTCCAAATTCTCAGCGTTATTTTTACCAACTGTTGTGATTTTTATGAGAAGTCAGAAATACTGTCTAGATCCCAAATTCAATTTCTTAGACCAGAACACCAACAAGGTGTCAACAACCACCATATTGTGTCCTGTAAACTGTTCTTGGAAAGTAGAAAGGGAAAGGAGCACAACTCCAAGAAAAATAGTAATTAGTTTTGTCTGCCGTTTAGCGTAGCCTAGTTTAATGAACACTTGCTGTTTTTTCTGCATATCTTACATAGATCCTGTTACCATAGAAGAGTGTATTACATTTCTAGTGTTAGAATAGTACTGGGTTTTAATTGATTGTTGATATGAGTGAGAACTATAGGACTGGTCTGTGTGTAATCAAATACTGACTTTGCAGGAAATTCAGCATATGTGTATATGTGTAATAAAAACAATCTTTTGGCAGTGTTGGCCCTTCAAAAACTTCTTGGTAGTTTATCTGGGATAAATGTGCATCAGACTCCATTTGTTTTTTGTTTCCTGTGCTTGCAACATAAACTAATACCTCATGAGCTGACCGGTGCCCTTCCTTAGGTTACACAGAACAAACAGCATTTTCTGTCTCTAACCCGAGAACAGTTGTTATTGATGCTTTGCTTCAAGTTACGTAGTATTTAAAATTGCAGAATAGGTGGTGATACAGAGGTGTAATCGGCTGCTCCCTACCTGAAGGGGGCATGTATCTCCCCACTGATTTTGGTAGGCAATGTGAATCAGATGCACTTTGGTGACCCTTCCCTCTTGCCCTCCGTCTCTGGCACTTTGTTGATTGTTTCCTCTCCTCACGAGAGAAGGGACTTGGTGACACCCGAGGTAAGGTGTTCTTGAGGAAGGGACACTGTCCCTTTGCTGAGCAGTCGCAGTGATGCTGCACACTGAGAGAAGGTCCATTGGAAGGCTCTTATCTGGGCTGAACAAGGCAGCACATCCCCTGTTGTGTAACAGGATGAGTCCTTGTGCAGTGAACTGGGCAGCTGTGCCTGTCCTGTCGCCTGTGGTGCTGGTTCCCACAGCAGGAGTACGTGCAAAGTCTGTCTGGAGGAGAGCACACCTCTTCCCAGGCGAGTGTGGTTACTTCTGTGGATGGATAGGCCTTTATGGGGTTTGTAAATTTTCATGAACTGTGTTGTTTTCAGAAAGAGCTCATCAGAGGGATAGTAGAAACCATGAAGTAAGCTTTCTCGATACTTGCTTCCCTTCTATGTTGGAGGTGTCTTTTAGGCTTTCTGGCAGTATGTTTTATATGGATGTCTTGTTCTCATACTCCACTAGAAGCAATCAGCGGTCTTGCATTTCTCTGATGTAGTCATTCCACCTTTGCTGCATTGCCCTATTCCCTTGTCAGCAAGGACAGCAACTTCTAGCTGATAAAAGAAAAAAGCTCTTGTTTGTTTGTTTGTTTTTCTTTACTCACTGAAGCAGAATTAAGGATGCTGTTGTCCCAGAGGAGGCCAGAGTACAGCCTTAGACCTACATTTCAGTACCTAACAACAGCAAGGAATAATATCTTATTGCATCAGCTCTAACCATTAACGATGACGCTTTGGTAGCGACCCAGCAAACCAGTACTGCTTTCCCACCTGGGTAGGGAAATCACTGTTGCTTGTAGGAATGCCTGCTCCCTGGCTTCTTGTAACCCAAAGTAATGCACCTTGTATGGCAAGATGTCTGTCCTGGGGCTCCCTGGAATGGTGACGCATCCTCTGTGCTCGTCTAGATCCGAGTCTCGGTACCTCTGAGGACACTGTGTTGTCATTACTGTCACGTACACACGTTGTACTGCCAAACAGCTGTTAGGAACGTGAGATCCATGTTCTGCAACGTTTATTTCACGCTTCACACATTTGTTCTCACCTCCAAAGGACTGCGTGGTGCTGTGTCTAATCATATTTTCATTTGCAGAGTGAACGATTTGCATTAGTAACAAAATAATTTGGTATATTTGAGAAGGCTGACAAAACGGCTTTATGGTACACTAACAGACTAAATCCTAATTTAATAAAGATTCATACCTCGTGACAGTCCGTGGAGGAAAAAAAGAGAAGCTGTTAATGCAGAAGTTCAGGTGCATTGTGTATAAATATATATTATACATCTGTATATAAAACCTTCTTGTTATATGTACCTTCCCCATGTATCCACACACCTAATTCTAATGCAGCCTGACAGCTACTGTTTGTATAAATGGCTACTATTTATAGAAACAACATTACAAATAAAAAGCTCATAAATATAATTGGGAAGGGCATGTTTGCTTTCAGTTGCGGAGCATCATAAATACCAGTGACTGGAGTCCATTCTACTACATGCTGTGCTAGAATCGGATTTGTCTGACTTATTTAATGAATTGCTGAATAATTCAATTGTAAAATACAGGAGGCACTGTACCATTAATGTTTTGGAGAGTGAAAGATTTTAGGTGTATTGTAATACAACAGTATTCAACATTCTGCAAAATAGACCCAAACAGCAAAACGTAACGGTAATTGGACATTATTTAGGGATATAACTCTGGACACTTTTATTGTGTAATCTGTCTTCATTTGTGTGAACAGCTCCATTGGTAAATAAGGACTTAACTTCATTTAACACCCATAAAATTGCTGATTGCTTTGAAGTTGAGCAAAATTAATTAATTTCCAGTATGGCAAAGCAGGAGGTTGTGTTTTGGTCCATTTTTCTCTACAGATGACTCAGAGCAGCTCCCTATTAATCAGAGTTGGATAGCAGAAGGAAAGTGCTGGAGAGAGACCAAGAGATCTTCAAAATATATCCAAGTCCCTTTCTTTTAAGATTCATTGAAAAAATCTTGATACTGAGTGTCTTCTGTGGCTCTGCTCTGTGCTTCAGCATGGTGGGTGTGAGAAGGCAGGCTTAGTCTTAAGAGCAGATGGGAGGACTCCTTGAGGGAGTAAAACTTCCCCTGCAACTCTACAGAACTGTGTGAGTAGCAAAAGAGTAGTAGATGAGCTTCAGTGTGAGCAGTGCAGGTAATGCATCGTGCAGGCAACATGCCTGCGTGATCTTGGACTCTGGCAGTTACAGCTCAGGAAAGAAGTCTTGGAACTATCATTTACAGTTTCCTGAAATCGTTGTATTGGTGTGCAGTGGTCAGAAAAGCCAACACAATGTTGGGCATCCTCAGGAAGGTTATTGAGAGGGAGGCAGAGACCATTGCCTCCATCTGTGAGGATGCTGAAGAGAACAGGCAGAGATGTGTCCTCTGGCATTCCTAACCAAAGTCAGCTGGTGGGCAAGGCAGAGGGACTGCTGAGAGGGTGCTTATGTGCTCTTCCCAACAGATTCTTAGTGCTGTCCTGTGGAGTATGCTTGTATGTGCAATGTATGCACAGGGGCCTGGTCTAATCCTCCGTGCAATCAGTTTAAATCTTTTGTCTTGAGTGGACAAGTTGAAACAGGCCCTTAGTTATCAGGTAGAATAATTTTGGAGCCATTTTGTCCATATTTGAAGATAAAAGTTCATACAAACAAACCAAGGTTAATATGTCATCTCTTAGTGTATTTCCCACAGTAAGCCGGAAACACATCCTTAACAGGAGATGCCTTTTATATTTATGAAAATTGGTTAACCACTTTTCTGTATTATCATTAACATTCCCCTTGGAAGAAATCCAGTGATGAACAACTTCCTTATGGAAGAGGTCATGGCTTTTCCCAGTCAATAAGTCAGTAATATGTTTAAGAGTAGTGATACAGATAAAGATTTAGAGGCATGGGGCCAGTGACATTAAAAGAATAATGTAAGCTGTCTGCCGAGACTGCATTTAAAAGAAGTACAAAGCATATTCATCACTGAAAACAGGGCAAGAAATTAAAATTCTCTGAATTTCTTGTCGCTACCTTCAGTACCTAAGCACCGTACAGCTTCTACCCATGTATAGGAACTGGTGAGTGAAATTCTGTGTTTGTGCTGTGTAACCCTGCAGAACAATGGCATTTCAGACACAAGATGTTAACCTTTAGGCATGCAACCTTTCTTATCTGAAAGGTGCAGAAGTTTAGTCAATTTACAGACCTTATGAATGGCCAGTACTAATGGGGAGGCTTCACTCCTCAGCAGGATGGGAGCAGGGCTGTGGCTGGCAATGCCCTGCAGCTGGTGTGTGTGCACGAAGGACAGCCTTATGCATGTGATGTGTTAATAGCACCACAGAACGGTTAATCCTCTCCAAATTCAACTGTCTTGCTTCCAGAGATATTATTTATTTAAGCTCTCGAAAGAGCTAAAGAGAAATTTTTTCCTGCTTTAATAGTGGAAACACTGTCATTTTTTTAATTAAGAGTTTAAATTAAAGTCTTCCCTTCTATTTCTAAAACCTATAACCTTCTTAAAAGCCTTTGAAGGAAAGACTTTACTCTCAGAAAACACTGTCAAGTTAAAGAGATGGTTTTTTCTTTGACAATCAATCAGACTCGTGTGTCATTTCCTGTTGGCGTCAGAGCTAAACTGTTATGAGATTTAAGTTTAAATGTGTGAAAAATGAAGACGTGAATGGATGATTCAGGACTCTTGTTATCTCTGTCTGGGGCAGGAGAAAAAACCTTTCGAGAAAAGTATCTGGATTGATTACTAAATTCGGTAAGGGAGATGAGATTTTATTTCAGAAAGTGTCTAAATTCAATTCCGAAGCCAATATTTGGAAGCTTTCTTCTCTACCCCACAACACAATAAAGCTGGTGTTTCCAGGGAAAGCCATCTAGCTCGTGAATAGATCTATGGGGTAAATTATCTGTACTTCATGTAATTAATACCAAATATTGCATTTAGGAGAACTAGAAATATGTCCCGTTGATTATTAATACTAGGTACATTTGAAACACTCAAACCTTTTTTAAACAAACATCCCCCAGCTAAACTGGGGCCAGAGAGCTATGTGAAGAGCAGTGACTTGGGAGCTA